>NW_028262886.1:118756-135767 GCF_049901715.1 Pseudonaja textilis
TCGCAGTGGGGACAAGCGTAGGGCAAGAGGCCCATGTGGCCACGCAGGTGTGCTGTCAGGTGGCGCTTGTCGCTGAAACCCTGCCCGCATTCGGCACAGGAAAAGGGGTGCCCACCCTCGGCGTGGAGCCGCTGGTGGGATGCCAGGTTCTTTCGCCAGGCAAAGGCTTTCCCGCAATCCGAGCACAGGAACGACTTCTCTTCCGGGGGTTGACTGGACCCCGCATCCTCCTCCGGCTCAGTCTTGCCCACCTGTTCCAGGTATGGTGCACCTTCCACTGTCTGCACCCTGCAGAGGGCTCTACAACTTGTGGGATCCAGGAAGGCTTCCCCCAGGGGCCGGTCCTCCCTGTCTGCACCCGGGACACCATCCAGCTCTGGCTCAGCCTTAAAGAGGAAGGGGCCCTGATCGGGCTCCATGTGCCCCACACAGGAAGGGAGAAACTTCCCCAGCTCCATCCCAGGCCCGTACGGGAAACTGACTTGTGCATGGTCGCCCTGAACCCGGCAGTTTTGCCCCAGGACCGCGGAGATGTCCAGGTTCTCCCCAGATGGGGGGACATTCCCCACTAGGCCTAGCTCCAGGCCGTTTCCGTATGAGGGGGCAGCTTGTCGCAACTCCGCAGGGTCTCCAACGCGGGTGGCTTCTTCGTGCAGCCGCTGGTGGCGCAGCAGGTGCCGGCGGTGGATGAAACTGTGGGGGCAGAGTGCACAGGTGTGGGGCCGCTCGCCAGTGTGGGTCAACTGGTGGCGCACCAGGTGGGTCTTCTTGCGGAAGCTCTTGGGGCAGCGGTCACAGGGGAAGGGGCGCTCCCCAGTGTGGACCCGCTCGTGTGAGCCCAAGTGGATCTTTTGCGAGAAGCGGCGCCCGCAGTGGGTGCAAGGAAAAGGACGCTCACCGGTGTGGACGCGGGCATGCCGCGTCAGGTGCGCCTTCTTTCCAAAGGCCTTGCCGCACTGCAGGCAGGCGAAGGGGCGCGGCTGGGGGTCCCCGAGGTTGCCGCCGAGCAGCGCCGCCGGGTGCTCGCAGCGTGGGCAGCCCAATGGCTTGTCCTCTCTCAACATCTGCCACTGGTGCAGGGCCAATCCGGAAAGTTCTCCAAGCCTGGCGGCTCCGTCCTTATAATCAGGTCCCGGGACGCGGCCCTCTGACTTGCAGGCGCTAGCCAGAGGCAGCCCTGAGAGCAGCACCTCCGTGCTCAGCCCAGACGGCCACTCTGTGTAATCCTCAGCTTCAACCTTCACCGTCCGGATGAGCCAGTCGCCTGCGGAAAACGGGGTGCAAAGTCAAGGAGGCACCAAACAGAATCCAGCCCGAGCGGATTAGAAATGGGATGGGGGGGGATCTGGGGTGAAGGCCTCCCCCCGTCAGCCCTGGAGGGATGCTAGGCCAGTCCGTAGCTGAGCCCAGCCTACCTCACAGGGTCCATAACAAAGAGGGATTACCTATAGCCCTGGCATTGAGGGTGATCGCAAATCGCCGTTCGGCGACTTGGAAAATGGCCAAGGAGGGTTGGGAAAGCAGGGGTGGGATTCAGCCAGTTCAGACAAACTGGTTGTTCTGGCAATGATTTGGCCCTGTTCACTCGCTCCTGTGCTAGTCTGTCCAACATTTCCTTTGAAACCCAGCTGATAGGTGTCACGCCTTTGTCGGAGTCTGAATCCGAGGAGGAAGACGAACGGCTGACAGGGAGCGGGAATGTGGCTCCGTTGGCTGTGAATGAAACGGGTGGGGGGGGGGAGAGGGCAAAGTCCAGCTGGGCAGAGCAGGGAAAGAGGTAGAACAAGGGAAAGGGAGTTCAGAGGGAACACCCAGGCCCACCCATCTTCATCCTAGGGCATGCAGGGAGGAATGGAGAAGAGAGCAAGGTGGGTTGTGTGGCTTACGGGGGGAGGAAAGGGCCCTGATTCCCTTCAGTAGCTACAGCTGGGAAGGAGAGTTTAAAAGAGATGCAAGCTGAGTGCGGCATCTGCTGGGAAACGTGAGTTTATCTTGTGTTGACTTTGCTTATCTGCATTACTGGCATCTTCCCAACCTTGTTGAATTACGGCTGTGCCTTCACGTCTGGAATTCTTGCTCCTGCCCTGCTGGACTAATTACCTCCTTTTGCCTCAATTGGACTTATACAGTTTGTGTTGCCCATGTTTTGGACTTGATTCTCTGTAGCCCAAAGGCTGTTCCTGGGAGAGTTTTTTTTCTCCAGCCCAGAAGGTAACCAGGACATTGGAGGCAAAGTTTGGAGCTAATAAAGGGACTCTTATTAAGTGACTGTGTTGCCTTTGTGCCATGCCCTGGGTCATCACAATAGGCACGGCAGAGCGAATTACCGCACCCTGTGAGTCCCTGGATTCTCAGGTGTGACGGCCACCTCACCTGGACAATTCTTGGCTGGGTCCTTCAAATCTTCTGGGCCGCCGGCTCTGTCGGTTGCATCCTCGAGCCGCTGGTCAGCCTTGATGGCCTGTTGGAAGCCGGGCGGGCCGGATCCTACCCCCACCCGGAAGCGAAATCAAGATACGAGTTGTTAAAATAAAATAAACTGCCAAGAAACAAAAAAAATACAATCAAGACATTCAACGAAATTAAACAGAATGAAATGGAAATAAAATAAAATAAAATAAGACATTAAATTGCCATCTGTCAGAAACGGTGTAGTAGGGTCTCTCCTGCTTTGGTGTGTTGGGGGGAGTTTGGACTAGATAAAGTAGATGAAGTTTTGGAGTAGATTCATCTGTTGAATTAAATGAAACCGAATCAAATGAAAACCAAATAAACTAAAACTAAAAAAAAGAAGAAGAAATGAAAATCCATGAAATTGAAACAAAGGAATAGAATAAAAATGAGGGAAAATGAAAAATGAAATTAAAAAAAATGAATTCTTTTAATCTGATCCAAGTTAAAATCATAATTCAGACAGTAAATAATTCTTGTCAATAATTAAATGACTATCCATAAATAATGATAATTAAAACAAATCAAATCAGGTAAAATAAAATAATAAAGGAAACTCAATTAAAGTAAAATAATAAAAGAAAAAAGTAAAATGAATTAAAATCAACTGTACAAAATAATAAAATAACAATGATGAAAAATAAAAAATATTTTAATGTAGGGGAAAGTGAAAATAAAATTAAAATGATAAAATAAATAAATATAATATAAATACATAGTTTACATTCATAAAATATATTTAATCAAATATTTTACATATATAATTTATAAATGTAAACATATAATTTATAAATACGTATATAATAAATATATATTTTTAAATGTATATTTATAAACAAACACATTTATGAATATATTATATGTACAGAATAACCCTTGAGTAACAAGGATATGCACATGGAAACGTTTGAGAGTAGTTATGAATAATTATTCAGCCACACACAGATACACTAAATTGAGTTAAAGTTTACTCTAAGAAATAGCACAGTCCAATAAACAGTCCAGGTCATATACGTTTTACAGTCCAAATAATATCCAATTACAAAATCTTCTTGCCGGTTGCCTTTGTCATTTACAGTAAACAAAGACATCAAAGTATAAGTACAGCAGAGAACCTTAGATAGCAACAGAATGTCAGAGAGACAGAATGTCAGAGAATGTCCGAGAGAGCAAGCCATGATCTCTAGCTCCCTCTTATGGTAATTCACAATACAATCAACCAATCGGAACATAGTACAAATCAATACAGTAACTTTGTCTTAAAGCTACAAACATTGTTGGTTTATATATTGCCAACCCAACTAATTGGTGGACAGATTCCGAAACATATATAATTAAATATAATAAAATAAATCATACATATTTAATAAATTATAAACATAATGGTCTAGGATCTCCTGCTTGAGCAGGGGGCTGGACTAGAAGACCTCCAAGGTCCTATTTTGATTCTAATAAATCAATCAGTAATATTTTTAAAAATATATTTTTTTAAAATATAATTTTTTAAAAAATATATTTAAAACCAAAACAAAACAAAGTAAAATAAAATAATTTAAATTAAACTGAATGAAATGAAACTAAAATAATAAAACAAAAAATAAAAATAAAAATAAACTAAAAATAATAATAAAAGAAAAAATGGCCCAAAGTCACCCAGCTGGCTTCCATGCCTAAGGCGGGACTAGAACTCCCATTCTCCTGGGGATTGGTTCAAAAATCACCCAGCCGGCTTTCGTGCTTAAGGCAGAACTAGAACTCCCATTCTCCCGGTTCCTAATCACGTTCCTTAATCACCAGGCTAAACTGGTCTATCTTGACTCGCACCTGGGCCCGCACAGGAATAAAACAACTTTTGGGGTCCACAGCCTCCCCCTCCTCCTCTCTCTCTCACTCGTCTTCTGTCCATCAGCCTCCAACCCCCATCACCCCAGGATTCGATTTCGGGACTGACCTGTCTCGGGTGTTTCCACTGTCCCCTTGGCTGGCAAAAGACCCCCATCCTGTGGGGCCGTCTCCAGTTTGGTGAGTGGGGCACCTGGAAAGGAGAAAGACCCTGGTGGGCAGTGCCACAAAGGGTGACGGAGGGCGGGGGCAGTCCCCCATCCCAAAAAATTAGGAGGGGGAGAGAGCAGCTCCTGACTTACCCAGAGCGATTGCAGTACTGTAATTCTCGCGCATGGTGTCGTCCCGCACTGTCCAGCTGCACCAGTGCCCAGGAGCCAAACGGAGAAAGAGGTCCTCGTGCCACGCTGGCACCTGGAGAAACGAGGCCGAGGCAAAATTAGGATTCAGGGTGTACCCTATCCCCCTTTGGGTTAGCTCTGGCCCATTCCCCTGCCCAAGACAGCCCGTTTGTGCTCTCCGTACAACCAACCGACGTTGGGCGATACCAGAGGGCAGAGATGGAGACCCCCGATTTAGGGCAGGGTGATTGGCCATGCTCCTACCTTCATCTTCTCCTGGTGGAGTGGTCAGACTACAAAGGGAGGGAGGAAGGGAGGGAGATAGCAGGAAAAGAAAGAGTAGAAAAGAAATGAAGAAAAATGTGAAAAGGAAAAAGAAGGAAGGGAGTAAGGGAGGGAGGGAGGAAGATAGCAGGAAAAGAAAGGATGGAAAAGAAAGATGAAGAAAAAATGAGAAAGGAAAAAGGGACGGAGGGAAGGGGAGGGAGGAAAAAAGGAAGGAAAGAAAGGATGAAATGGAAAGGAAAAATAAGGAAGAAAAATGAGTAAGGGAAAAAGAAGGCAGGCAGGCTGTGAGAGAAGGAAGGAAGTTGGGAAGGAAGAAGGGAGGGCGAGAAGAGGAAAAGAAAGGGAAAAGAAGGGAAAAGGGAAAAAAGGAAGACAAAGAAGAAAGGAAGGAGCCAGGCCGAAAAGAAAGGATGGGAAGGAGAAAGGAGAAAAATGAGGAAGGGAAAAAGGAAGCAGGCTGTGAGAAGAAAAGGAAGCAGAGAAGGAAAGAAAGGGAAAAAGGAAGAAAAAGGCAAAAAGGGAAACCAAGAAGGAAGGTTGTGAGAGAAGGAAGGAAGCTCTCTTTCCCCGGCCCTAATAGATCCCCCTCCCACCTTGGTGCCCCCAGCCCAAATAGAGACCCCTCCCCACCTTGGTGTCTCCCCAACCGAAATAGAGCCCCCTCCCCACTCTGCCCCCCCAGCCCAAATAGCCCTCCTCCCCACTCCCAGCTCTTATAGAGCCCCCTCCCCACCTTGGTACCCCCCAACCCAGAGACCCCCACTCTGCCTCCCCAGCCCTTATAGAGCCCCCTCCCAGCCAAATCAAAGCCCGCTCTCCACTTCTTCCCCCAACCCAATAGAGCCCCCTCCCCACTCCCAGCTCTTTTTTTTTCCATTTTCAAAGTTCTCAAAGAAAGTGTGTCAGTTTGATGAGATCACTTTCTGCTTATTTTTTTCTGGAGAGAACACCCTAAAAGACTAAAAATTAAATTTAAAAGTGAATATAAAAGTGCTTAAGCAGTGAGATTAAGCACAAATTAAACCTGAAGGTGTTTTCTTTCTTTTTATTGGAACTTTGGATTTTGTTAAAACTTTTTAACTTTTAAACTGGACTGGTCTTTCCCACTCCCAGCTCTAAGAGACCCCTCCCCACTCTGCCTCCCCAGCCCTTATAGAACCCCTTCCCTACTCCTCCACCCACCCCTAACAGAGACCTCTCCCCAGCCATATCGGAGCCTCCTCCCCACTTCTTCCCGCCACCCAATAGAGCCCCTTCCCCACTCCTCCTCCTCCCCCCCAGAGAAGGCCCGCGGGCGCCCCGAGGACACCCCTCCCCCGCGCCTCCCGAAGCCGCCTCCCCCACCCAGGGAGGGAGCCCCCAGGAAAGCCAGGTCTGGGATCCTGGTGGTCTCCCGTCCCGGGACCCGGGTTTGGACCGGACCATGGAGGGCGGAGCTCCTTTCTTCCCTCCCCCCCCACCTTCCTTCTTTTGGGTGGGGAGGGTCGTCCTGGGTGGGGCCCGAGCAGGGTCTCGATTGCCCCACCTCCTCTCCCCTCCTCGGCGCCCCCCATCCCGCAAGGGCGACCCCGCCGAGACTTACCCTGCAAAGGGGTCCCGAAAGGAGCCTCCGAGGTCTCGGGGAGGGCAGGAGGAGGGCGGGGTGGCGACCCCGCCGGGCCGGGAAGAGCCCCTCAACCACCCGCCGGCTGGGGCCCGCTTCAGAAACGGCTGGGCTGGGGCGTCAAAGGCAAGGCCGCCGTACTACAGCGCCCAGAAGGCCGCGCGCGGGGGCCGGAGGGGGGCGAGGCTAGGAGAGAGGAGGAGGAAGGAGGAAAGGAAGGGGAGGAGGGAGGAGGAGGAGGGAGAAAGGGAGGCCCCGCCCCCAAATCTCTAGCCCGGCACCCCCGCCCTCTGCCCCAGCTAGAGTGCCATCGCCCCCCACCCTCAAAAGGGAGAGCAAAGGAGTCCCTCCCCTTCTTCCCTCCCTCCCTCCCTCCCTCTTTCTTTCTTCCCTTTCTTTCTTTCTTTCTTTCTTTCTTTCTTTCTTTCTTTCTTTCTTTCTTTCTTTTCTTTCTTTCTTTCTTTCTTTCTTTCTTTCTTTCTTCCCTCTCCTTCCTCCCTCTCTCCTCCTCCACTTCATTCCTGCCTGCCTGCCTGCCTCTCCCCCTTCCTTCCTTCCTTCCTTCCTTCCTTCCTTTCTTTCTTTCTTTCCCAAGTGTGATTGCACCCATCAGGAAGGGGTTAGAGAAGTGGGGTTTGTGTGCCCCACCCGCACCCACTGGATGTATCCATCCGTTCTCTTCTTAAACGCCTCCAGTGACAAAGCCCCCTACAACTTCCAGTGGCAAGTAATTCCCCTGGTTCATTGTCCTCAATGTCAGGAAATGCCTCCCTTCCTTCCAGATTGCTTCTCTCCTCGATTTATTCCCATCCGTCTTCTGGGGCTTTAGAAAAGGAGTGGAAACCCCACCGCACCACTGAGTCCCTTCTTTTGGGGCAGCCCCCCAAATATGGGGACACAGCCATTGTGTCCCCTCACTCACCCCACCCAATCCTTCTCTTCCAAAGGCTAAATATTTTTTTAAAAGCCCATCTACTTTATTCCTAATATAAAATCCTAGTTCTGATAATCGGGGGCTTGGCTGAGGATGGGTTTAGAGGTGGGGGGACAGGACTCCCCCAATTTTTTTTATTTATTTTGACAACAAACATTGACAAACACAAACATAAAACATCAAATGAAACCATCTTGTGTCTCTTGTGCACAATTTCAACAGTCTTTCCCTTCTGAATTTAGATTAAAATTCATATTATATAGATCAACTATGGATACTATATTATTATTATTAACTCCTTATTAGACTATAATTATAAATTCACATCTTTTTTTCGAGCAAATCTCAACTTCATTATCTTATCTTTACTATTATGTTACGTTATTATAATATATTTTATTTCTGTTTTCTTTTTTTTTTAAACAAATTTTATTAATTTTCAAAGACAATACACAAACAAACAAAACATAAAACATAAAAACATAAAACATCTTTTCTGAAAGCTGCTTGATCCCGGGTTACATCTCTTCGTACAGACACAAATTCAAATTCATGTTCATTTTATATACCATTCCCTATCTTATTACCATTTTCCATTTTCTATATAGCGTCTCACCTCTTTTAACTTTCTTAGTTTTGTTTTATTTTATCTCATCTCAGTTCAGATCATTATGCTTATTATTCTTTGTCTGTTCTGTTTCCAGCTATCTATTTATCTTTTCTCTTTAAACAAAATTTCTCCTGTACACTAGTAGGAGTATGACGCCTTTAACTCTTTCCCCTAAATTTATAACACTTAGTATAGTACATAAGTTCCATTGGGATTCTGTTTAGTACATTCTAAAGTTACACATTATATTTAAAAAAAAGAAAAATTTATAAGTATGTAATATAATTAAAACAACTATCCATGCCAGTTCAAATCTATCATTAATATTAATGTTCATTTAAATCTTAAACATTTTACACATTACTTTTCAATTGAATATCATACTTTTATGGGAAAACTTATACTTTCCATAGTTATTTCCCCCCCACTTCACATCGCTTATATTTTAAAACATTGTATCTTTAAAACGTTCCCATTTCCTCCTTCTTCAATTCTCTCATTTATTTCATTGCCTTCCTTTTATTCACAAAAATTTCACTAAGTTACACTGAATATTTTATCCCATTTTTTGATCACATGTTGTTTCCAATTTTCTAACATTATTTCTAAGTACAAATATAACAATACAACCTTATGTACCTTTGCAGAATCCCTTTTTCAATTAAATTTTACCCATTATCTCTAAATGAATCTTGTTTCTTTACATCTTGCTCTACACCATTGAAGCTTCTCATCCTTTCCTTCCTCCCTTGCTTCTTCTTCTCCTTGCCCTTTTAACCCCCTTGTCTCTCCACCTCCCTTTTCTTCTTCTGCATTCCCCCTTTCTGTTGTTTTCTAACATTATATCCACTTTTCACCTTATTTTTCTCTTTTTTGGTTGTTTTTTTAAATCTTAAAGTCCCCCTTTTCTTTTCCTCCTTCTCCCTTTCTTCCCCAAGTAAAGTTACTTGTTCATCAAAGATGGCTTCTTCTTTATCCCAATCATCTTGTTGTGCAGTCAGTTTCTCATAGGTGCAAATCACCATTTCTAAAAATTGAAAAAGAGTGCCAAGAGAGTCTTTCCCTTCTTGTTCTTCTTCTTTGAATTTTTTGTATTCAATTTTCAATTCATCCACAAGTGATGCCATTGTAGAAAGATATTTTTTTTCCAAAACAACCACCCAAGTGTTTTTAGTCAAAGTTAATTTCCAAAAGTCCCAAAGTCACCAAACAGTCCAAATAAGCTGTTTCTTTTAGCACTTTCTTCTTTCTTCACTTTCTCTTTCTGGGGTTACTGTTTAGTTGCAAAGTTCCAGTTAAAATGTATCTTTTAGAAGTCTTCTTAGTATTTAATGATTCTTTAAAATTCTAGGCAATCTCCTCCTTATTTCCAAATCCTGCTCCAATTCTTTTCCTCTCCCTTCCCACTTACAGCAAATTTTTTTTTTAAAATGTTCAGAAATCCTTATTATTCCTTTAGCATTTAATTATCCAGTTTACCTATTGATGCCAAAGCGGGTTTTTCCAATTTCTCATGTACTGTTCGCTGTCAACGTTAGGAAGGAGAGTGAAAAAAAAGAACTTTCCCTTTTAACTTCTATTCGCCGCTTGTAAATCTCTGGGAACGATGTATCTTTCACAATTTTTAAGTTTCCAGGATACCTTCGTTGTTGCTTTATCCCGGTCAGCAAAAACACTTTCACTTCTTCTTAACTCCTCCTGCACTTTCTTTTCCAGCTGAGCGCTTCTTTGTGGTGGCCATTTCTGACCGCTGCTCTACCGCCTTCGGAAAAGGGGGTTTAGCCGGCTAGGGAAGAGAGGTGCAATTTCTCTCAACCCTGCCAGATCCCCCCTATCTTCACCACCTTCTACAGAGGTGGCTAGCCCTGAAACCAGATGGCTCAGGGCACTCCAGCGGCGAGTGCAGGCAGAAACCGCACACGATTGCGGATTCCTGCCTGCCCCGAAGCGCTGCAAACCGGAACTCCTTTATTTCCGTTTTCTTATCTGGCCATTGATAAAATAAATCCCATATTTTATAACATTCTTTATCTTCTTGCTCTCTGATTTCTAATGTCAATTTACTCATTTCCGCACATTCCATTGTTTTCTTTTTTTCATTTTTTAATTTTTTAACAACAAACATAAACTAATGCAAACATAAACACAAAACATAAAACAGTCTTTACATTGTACAGTGTGTCAGTTGGTACAAATCTGCTCCTGCACAATATCAACGGTCTTTCCTTCTAGATACATTATTAAAGTTCATATTACAGGTGAAACTCGAAAAATTAGAATATCATGCAAAAGTTCATTTATTTCAGTAATGCATCTTAAAAGGTAAAACTAATATATGAGGTAGACTCATTACATGCAAAGCAAGATAGTTCAAGCCATGATTTGTCATAATTGAGATGATTATGGCTTACAGTTCATGAAAACCTCAAATCCACAATCTCAGAAAATTAGAATATTACATGCAATCAATAAAACAAGGATTGTACATAGAACAATATTGGACCTCTGAAAAGTATAAGCATACATATGTACTCAGTACTTGGTTTGGGCCCCTTTTGCAGCAATTTACTTGTTGTAATGACAAGGCAGTCGAGGTGTTTGATCATGATCAACTGAATCATGATGAACTTTATTGGGGTCTAGTCTTGCATTTATACACATTTTTAATTATCCTCCAACATTGGTTAACTTTGGTTACTACTTAACTTTCGTTACTGTTTAGCATAATAGTAATTAACACAATTAATTATCTCTAGTTAAAGTCTAAGATATGTTTACTTCCTCTCACTAATCCTCCTTTAGATTAGTGACTTTGTTTGCCTGTGTTGTATTTGCTTGTAAACATTCTTTATCTGAGGTTTGCCATCCGAGATAGGAACATTCCTGCAATTACAACGCTATATATCCTCGTTTTTTATTTTAAATGGAGGATTCAAAGATTTATGAATGTATGGCAATTGTAGAGGATTAAGAGAGGGGAAAGCAGGATGAAACAATGCAAATAAATTTGGAATACATTGAATGAAACAACAGGTTGCAATTAATACAATAATAATAATTATAGCATAAAAGAAAAACTGTCTGAGCCAAGACCAATCAGGGAGCCAATTGGTTAGCCACTCAAAAGGTGAGTAATGAGCATGGATATTATTTTGAATGTATGATTGTAAATTGGCAAGCTCATCCTCAATAGTTTTATTCAAAGAATGAAAAATTCTGAGGATGAACATTAGTGGCATATTTATCAAAAAAGAACCACATATTAGGATCCTTAAGCTGCCAACCAGTGCATATCAATCCTGTATTAGATTGATCAGAGGCATTAAAAATAAGAAAATTGTCAGGATACATATCAGGAGCTATATTAATTCCATACAAAGAAGAATAAAAGGTACCTGACAACCAATAGTCAGAATAATAACTATAATTCCCCAGCTTTTTTAATATGTGCTGAGCAGCATCATAATCAGACCAATTATGAAGCCAAGTGTGTTTAGCGTGACAACAGAAACATAGACCTCTTGTAAATTGACTAACTTTCAAGTAACGCCAACGGACAGAATTCAATTGCATAGTGGGTGTAGAAAATAGCCAGGAGTGTGAAATGGATTGTAGTTGTGAGACAATAAATGTAGAAGACATGATCAAGTTAGGGGTAAAAGAAATTTGACCAAATGCCACTGGGGGCTCATAGTATAAAGTAATATTTGTGCCATGGGTCATAAACATGTATTGGGCATGACGAACCCACAAATTAGGGTTAAGACGAACCACAGGAGTGTCATTTTGAGCAGAAACACCATTAACCATAAACAAGAAAATACAAAGTAAAATGGTAACAGAGTTATCAGTAATAATAGCAAAAACGACAGCAACAAGATTTTCAGGAGTCTGAGGTAATGAGGCTTGTTGCAGTTGTCGTTGAGCTTGATATGTAGTAGATTTAACCTGGCCCCAACTGATGGGTTGTGGGCGCTTTGACCTTGGAAGACGGACTTCTGTGTTCAGATGAAGATTGAAATCTGGAATCGGGTTGTGAAGGCCCTGATGCCATGCCATGATACAGACAAACAGAGCGTGCTGGAACCCACACTGCTTGTCCAGTAGAAGGATCTTCCATGGCAGCGTAACCACAAACCCAGGTGATCAGCGGTGTAGGGCCTTTCCAGTTTGGATCTGGAGCTTGGCGATACTTTACCAAAGGCCTTGCTAAAGATTCAGTAGTTTGAAAATGCAAATTAACAGGTGAGTCTGCAAGAGAATCTAAAAAGGTTAAATAATTCCAAGTATATAATGCTACAGCAATGAGATTTTGAATCTTTCACAGATGGTAAGGGCCAGACTCAGTTTGTAATTGTTTCTGAAGCAATGCCTTAAAAGTACGATGAGCTCGCTCAACTATAGCTTGACCCTGAGAGTTGTAAGGAATTCCTTGCACTAAAGTAATATTCCATTTCTGACAAAAGGTTTGAAATTCCTTACTAATATAAGCGGGGCCATTGTCAGTTTTCAACTGAGAAGGCCGACCCATTACAGTAAAAGAGGATAGGCAATGAGAAATAACATCTGAAGTACGTTCATGTTTAGAAACAGTAACCCAAAGGAAATGTGAATGAGTGTCAATAGATGTGTGAAGATAACAGTATGGCTTAAAGGTTGCAAATTGAGTTTTATCCATTTGTCAAATTTGATTAGCTTGGGTTCCTCATGGGTTGACACCCACTGGAAAGGGAACTGCCAGTTGCTGACAAGCTGGACAAGCACAGACAATATCCTGGGCTTGAGATAATGAAATTTTAAATTGCTTTGCAAGCGATTTGGCATTTTGATGAAAATAAGAATGGCTATCAACAGGATCAATAAACAAAGACGCAACATCCTTTAAGGATTCATCTGCCTTCCGATTTCCTTCAGTCAAGGCATTAGTAAAGGGAGTATGACTCCAAATGTGTTCTACATACAAAGAATACAAGTGAGTTTCCAAACTATTCTTTAAAGATAAAAACAAGGATAACAAATTCTTATCCAAAGAGAGAGCACAATAAGTAAAGGGAAGAGATTGCATAGCTAAATAGACATATTGAGTATCAACGATCAAGTTAATGGGTTGGTCATTGAACAATTGTAAAGCCAAAATCACAGCAGCCAGCTCAGCACGTTGAGCTGAAGTCTGTGTGGCAGTAAATTTAGAATACCATTGTTGTTGAATCTGCCAGACAACCACACCCCTTGTAGGTGATCCATCAGTAAAGACTGTAAGAGCTTTAGAAATAGGATTTCGCACAAAAATGGAAGAAAAGGCCAGATTTAAAGTAGTAGTAACCACTATTCTAGGATCCTTGGGTAAAGAATACAACAAGTAGCTGACAAATTAATCCATTCATGAATGTTGACCGCTTGTGGGGACACATTAGAATAAAGACATCCCGTGGGTAAGGGTGTAGTGGGAAGAATAGCTAAGCAAATCCTATTGTTAAGGATGTTATCCTGTCCACATATCGATGCTTAAACTTATTCAATATTTCTTGAAGGCATGTTCTTTGAAGATCAGTTAATACAACTAGATCTCCTGGTGATTGTGCTCCCTTCAAGGACTGAAATAAGGGCAACATATCACCAGTTTTAATGTAGAAGAATGGATGTGCCCAATTACTAATGCCAAGTAATTTTTGCCATTGTACTAAGGTATATGATTTCTGTACTTGTAATTCAGGAAGAATTGGAATGGAGAAATTGTGCAACATTCTATGTCCTAAGTAGGTATAAGGTTCTACCTTTTGAATTTTGTCTGAGGCTATATACAATCCCTGTTGTGCCACAATATCAATTAACTCTTTTAACAACTTAGATTCATCAAAATCCCGGGCTGCTATCAATATATCATCCATATAATGATAGACTAAATAGGAAAGAAATTTATTCCGAAAGGGTTGAAGGGCATTATCCATGAAATATTGACAAAGTGTAGGGGAATTAATCATTCCCTGAGGCAACACTCGCCAATGATATCGTTTTGTGGGCATGCTATTATTAAAGTCTGGGACAGTAAATGCAAATTTTTCTTTGTCTTGAGGCTGCAAAGGTATAGTAAAAATGCAGTCTTTAAGATCTACTACCAATAATTTATAAAAATTAGGAATTAAGTTAGGGTTTGGTAGACCACATTGTAAAGGACCCATGGGTTGGATACATTTATTAATTTCTCTTAAATCCTGCAGGAGTCGCCATTTCCCATTTTTCTTTTTTATAACAAAAACAGGAGTATTTCAAGAACTAGTAGAAGGTTCTATATGACCAGCAACAAATTGTTCTTGAACCAATTGTTGTAAAGCAGCAAGTTTTTCCCTTGATAATGGCCATTGTTCCACCCAAACCGGCGTAGAACAGAGCCATTTAAGAGGAAGAGCCATCATCAAGAATCAAATGAGCATTAAGAAGAGAAAGGATATCACGGCCCCAAATATTAGTATGAATATCTAGAATGTATGGTTGTAGGAAAAAGGACTTACCAGCAGATGTTGTAACATTAATTTCATGAACACTCTGCCAAGAAGCTGTAGAACCTCCTATTCCCCACAGTGAAGAAACTGTCGTTTTTGGCCACTGTACTGGCCACTGTAAAGAGGAGATGACAGTAACATAGGCTCCAGTATCCAATAACCCTTGAAATGGTTGTTTATTAAGGAAGAGCATTAACAAAGGACGAGAGGAGTTCAGCTGATGAAGTAAGCCTACAGATAAAGAAGTTGATCCAAATCCTGCATCCACACGATTACCTATACCAGGAGATGGATTTTCATATAGAAGAAGAAACAATTGAACAACAGAAGAATTACAAGGAAGAACTTGAGGAAGATTTACCCAAATCTGAATCATGAGGATACCATTGTAATCTGAATCTATTACCCCAGGCACAACAAAACAGCCCTTTTTGTGTGCAGAAGAACAAGGCAAAATTAAGCCAACTAATCCTGAAGGAAGAGGACCTTTAAATTGAGATGGAACTATTTTAACTTCCAAGGGAAATTTAAACTCAATTTCCTCTTGAGTGATTAAATCGATTCCAGCGCTACCGGCTGTGGCTGGGGAGGAGTGAGAGAGACTGCTGGAGGAGTCAAGTAATATTTGCTTCCAATCTTCAGGGATCATTGTATAACCATTTTTTATTCCTTCTACAAGTCCTCTTGTAAAATTACCACTAATCCCATAGTCTGTAACTGCCTTTTTTAACTCTCTTAAGATCTGATAAGGCAGACCCTCCCATTTTGCTACTTGCAGTCCAAGCTGTGGCCCCTGACCAGGATGATATTGTACTGGACAAACAGACACTAGTTCTGCAAGTTCTGTTCCTGAGACAGAGGCATCCTTTTTACAATTCTCAACCATTTTCTGAAAAGAAGACTGAACAATAGAGTCAGGAGGCTTTTGCCCTGTATCTGCAGGAGCTGAGGGAATTGAAGAGATATATTCAGGCGAAGAAGGGGGACAAATGACAGCATTAGTATAATGTGAAGGTGGAGGTGTTAAAAGAGAAAGTTCATTGTGACCAAATTTTTCAATTGCATGCCTACATAAATGCCACACCTGCAAAACTTCTATTTTTGCTCGAGGTTCAGTATGCAAAGTTTTCCCTATACGTTCCCAATCAGTTAATTTTAAAGACCGCTCTTTTGGATAGCATAAGTGTTCCATATTAGCAGGCTTGAGACCCTGCGTTCCTATTGGTCTAGAAAAGCCGGATCGTGATTGGATGGCTTGAACATGCCTGATTGGCTCATACAGGGTTTGCCGGGATTGGCTGAAACCAAGCGTGGCAAACTCAAAGAGTTGTCATTGGCTGCCTAGCCGCGGCCAGCTCTATAAGAAGAGCTGCCACGCGCTAGGGTTTTCCAGTCTCAGAGTCTGTCTATTAAATAAAGAGCTGTTGTTCACTACTGAAGCCTCGTCTATTCATGGGACCCACAGACCATACATAACACTGGCGACGAGGATGGAATTCTGAGACAACAAGACTAACCAGAATGTGGCAAACGGCACAGAGACGACCAGCGAAATGGCCAGCAGCGCCACTCCGCCCTCACCATTTAACCCAGCCAGCGAGGACTGGGAGTCCTACATTGATCGTTTCCAAATGTTTTTGGAATCCAACAACTTGAAAGACGCCACTGGCAGCAAGAAACGGGCAGTAATTTTAACGCACTGTGGACCGCCGTTTCCAAAATGGCCAAGGTGCTAGCAAAGCCCGCAGATGTCAAGGCGATGGATTGGGGACAACCTGGCTCCCATCCTCCGAAACCACTATGCTCCGGCCGTACCAACTCTTGTCCGAAGGCATGATTTTTATCAACGAGACCAGCACGAGGGTGAGAGCATCGGTGAATTTGTGACTGACCTGAGGGACCTTGGAGGTTTGTGAGGATTCGCTAACCTGGATGAGGCCATGCGAGACCGGGTCATTCTCGGCCTGAAAGACCCAGCGCTCCAAAGCAGACTAATGGCCAAGGTGAAATCTCCCTCACCGCGCCATGGCAGAAGCAACTGCAGCTGAAGCTTACCGCAAATCAGCGGCCCAGCAACGGCGTTCAAAAGGAACCGATCGTCAATCGACCAGCGAGGCAACTACTACACCAGAAAACTCCAGCCACCACCCACCATGGCAACGCCGAATCCCCTTCTGACAGCGAAGAAGAGATTCACCGACTTCAGTCAGAACGCGATTGGCGAGACCGGCGAGGTCGTAAGTTGGGGTACCAGTGTGCCGGCTGCGGAGGAAATCACCCACGTTCCGAATGCAAGTTCCTGGACACTGTTTGCCGACATTGTGAGAAGCGGGGGCATATTGCTAAAGTATGCCGTAATAAAAGAAACTTCAGCCCCCGGCGTCAAAGCAACAGCCCGAGAAGACAAGATGGCGACCCCACCAAAAACCGGGACCGCCAGAC
>NW_028262887.1:0-2003 GCF_049901715.1 Pseudonaja textilis
AGTCTTCCCGCCCAGTTCCTCGCGCAGCGACTTTTTCGTCACTCGGGGATTTGAAGTTTATTATTCCGAATCATTAGTAATTGAAACGCCTCATGATGAAGATTAATACGGTATTACGAAAGCTCGAACCCTTTCGTGAAGGGACAGAAAAGTAGGCACCGCAGTCTCATTATAAAAAAATAACTTTTGGGGTGGCTTTTTTGAAACGGTTTTTTCACGGCCGCCTTTCTGAGGGAAACAGGAAACAGTGCCATCCTGTGGTGCAGGAAGGAATAACAGGGAGAAGGGGGGACCCTTTTAATAGAGTTTTTTAGGCTATTATCCCGTATCTTTATTATCAATATGTTATTAATATCAATAGGACAACACGAGACCGAAGGCCGCAATAGATGAACATAAAAAGATGGGGTTGTGGGCTTAGAGTGTTGGGGTTGAGGTTGGAGGTTAGGGTAAGGGAGTTTAGGGTTGGGGTGTGGGTTGGGGTTAGGGTTAGGGTTATCCGTTCACTGCGGCTACCCCCCTCCCCCCGCCCGATGGCTGAGGAGAACGACCTTTCTGTGACGGCCGACTTCCCGCCCATACTTTTTAGACTTCCCGGCCAGTTCCTCGTGCGGCGACTTTTTCGTCACTCTGGTTTTAAAGTTTATTATTCCGAATAATTATTAATTGAAACGCCTCATTATTAACATTAATACGGTATTGCGAAAGCTCAAACGCTCTCGTTAAGGGACAGAAAAGCAGGTACCGTAGTCACATTTTTAAAAAACTTTTTGGAGGGCATTTTTGAAACGGGCTTTTTTCTCGGCCGCCTTTTTAAGGGAAACAGGAAACAGCGCCGTCTTGTCCTGGAAGGAATAACGGGGAAAACAGGGAAAACGGGGTTTTTATCCTGTATCTTTATTATTAATACGTTATTAATATTAATAGGACAACACGAGGCCGAAGGCATCAATCGATGAACAGGAAAAGACATCGCACTTCAAAAGACCGAACCTGAAAGTGAGGTAAGGAGAACGATGGTTTCAGTGTTAAGAGGCAGAACGGTTAGGGGATTACGGGGTTTAGGGTGGGGGGTTTAGGGTTTCGGTTGGAGGTTTGGGGGCATTGGGTGGGGTTTGGGTTGGGATTTGGGGTTTAGGGTTGGGGTTACGGTTAAGGGGTTGGGGAGGGGAGGGGTTGGGGTTAGGTTTATCTCCTCAGGGAATGCTCTGATCCGAAAATGAGGAGGCTTTTCAATGTTTTCCACCCTGCGGAATATAAAAATAAAGTTCTTTTCAAAATCTGAGCTCTGCAATAAAAGTTGTGTTTTTTGGCTGAAATGGGTTTGGGTTGGGTTTGGGGTTGGGGTTGGGGTTAGGGGGGTTAAGGGTTGGGGGGGTTAGGGTTAGGGGTTAGGTTTATCTCCACAGCGAATGCTCGGATCCGAAAATGAGGAGGGTTTTCAATGTTTTCCACCCTGCCGAACATAAAAATAAAGTTCTTTTCAAAATCTGACCTCTGCAAAAGTTGTGTTTTCTGTCTGAAATGGGTTGGGTTTGGGGTTTGGGTGGGGTTTGGGGTTTGGGGTTTGGTTGGGGTTAGGGTTAGGGCTTAGGCAGGGGTGGGCAATTAATTTCTGTCGGAGGCTACATGGAAAATCAGATCTGCATTTGAGGGCCGAACCAATTTTATAAAAGGCCATTATAAAGGGCCCATTATAAAATGCAGCAAAAATTATATATAAGAATAATATATACTGAGTGGGTGTGAGTCTGTTTTCTACATGGAAGTGTGGTGGTGGCATCTTGTGTGGCTCTCATGGGTGTGGGTCTGGTGTCCTTCTTCATGTTAGGTACTCGTCTGTTCATGAGGCGGGTTTCCAAATGGAAGGCAGGAATCATTTGTTCATGCTGTGTGGGCGTTTTCTAATGATTATATATGTCCTGTGGCTTTGAGGTGTTGGACCAGGGAAGAGGTCGTTTCTTCTTTTTTGATTGAGTTCTTATATTCTTCAATGCCTGCAC
>NW_028262888.1:0-83345 GCF_049901715.1 Pseudonaja textilis
CAGCTAGTTAGCGCCACTTTGGGAGAACCGGTTGTTAACTTTCTGAGCAATTTGGTGAACTGGTTGTTGGAAGAAATCTTTAGGGCAGAGAACCAGTTGTTAAAATTATTTGAATCCCAGCATTGGTTTTAAGTTCGAAAAACATTCATTAGTCACATTTTCAGCACTATTGTAACTTTGAATGTTCACTTAACAAATGGTTTTAAGTAGAGAACTACCTGTACACCATTTATCCATAAAAATTATACCATTTCCATGTTAAACTCATCTCTTTAATTTGACAACTTTCTTCACCCACTGGATGTTCCTACACCCAAAGCACCTTATTTCCAGATATCAGTTCAGGAATCTATATTTACCTGGATAACTTCCTGTGCTCGGCAGCCATTCATAGCTGTGTGATTGGACTGCATGTCTAGCTTTGCTTCTGTCTCACACTGACATCACATGATAACCTGAGGTAAAATAAACACAGAGTAGGGTTTTTTTACCAGAGCCTCACATAAGCAAAGCAGAATTACTGATAAATAGTCTGGGCTATCTGTCACTTTCTTACTTATTTAACCAAAAGTAGATGTTGATGAGTGAATATACATTTGAGTGTGGATGGGGAGAGAACAGTTGGCAAGATTTTTCCAATTGTCCTTTTAACAATTTTTCTTCCTTTTTAAAAAATATATATTTTATTATATTTTTCTTTTAGGGAACATAAAAAATTCCATGTTTAAATGAATAGTGTGCTGTCTGGGCACAATTTATTTTAAATAAAGATACAACAATAACCAAAGTCATACTAATAATCTTAATAAACATATCACAACATAATATTACCATCAGTTTATCCATCTTGAAAATTTCCAATATAAATGTTTATTATTTTTTTAGATTCTGTTTAGTTTCTAACCTCTGTTTCTGTTAGTTAATCATTAGCAGAATAAATCCCACGTTAAAAATATTCTGTTTCTTCCCTTTCTTTTATTTTAAGTGTCAATCTATCCATCTCAGCACATTCTAATATTTTTTTTATTACACATTCATCTGTTGGGACCTCATCATTTTTCCATTGTTGTGCAAACACTATTCTTGCTGCCGTTACTACATGCAAAATTAAGTATGTATTCCTTTTATTATATTATTCTGGTAGTATACCTAGCAGGAATATTTCTGGTTTCAAATCTATATGTCAGCAATTTTCCTTCCTCGATCCCTATGAGTTAGATTTGCTGAATAGTGACAGAAGCTTCTTGTGAAGAGTATAAAAAGAAATATTTTCCATGACTAAAAAACCTGGCTTATTACTGACTGCTCGATTAGATAACCTTTTGGTTCTTCTTAATAAAGCCTTTAATTGTCAGTAATAATTCCCCTCTCCCTTGAGAAGAACAAAAGAAACTGGCTTAAAAGCATGCAGGTGCCACAACATTATAAGCAGACAGAAACACACTTATGAAGCAATAATTCCAGGTAATTCAAGTAAATGTACACTACCCGATACAGTTTATCCCAAAATCCACCTCAAATTTCATTACTTGTCTAGATTTGGATATGTGTAAACATACTTCCAATGACTTCTCCAAACTTTTTGGGAACTTGATTATCCACGATATTTAGCGAAGTGTTAAATTTCTTATTACAACTCCTTCCTTCTTTCGTCTCTTCATTTCATTTCCCCCGAAGCCCACTTACCAGTAACCACAGCTACAGCCCCAGGATCCCCTTCCCATCACAGCTATAGCCCCAGCCCCTTTCCATCATAAAGCAAAACACAAACTGATACCATTGATGCTCGAACGCCATGTATTCATTCCATTGAGATGGGTGAACTGTCTGAATAGGGTCACAGAAGCTCAGGAGACCAAGGGCAAAAGCTGCATTGCTCCTTTGGAATAGGGGTAGAATGGGGAAATAAGCCCCTGATCTTGGGGCTGATCTTGTCACAAGACTTGCTGAACTCTGTACACTGCAGTTTTAAAAGCTGAGCGCAGCAACCACACAGTGAAATTCTTTTAAACTCTGACCTCCTATTGATGGAGAGTAACTTCACCTCTTCATATTTGCACAGACTATATTTCCTTCCATGGACAACAAAAACATTATGTAGTATAATGGTAACATCTTTGGAAACTCACAAATCCAAATCCAAATCCAAATCTTTTCCTGGCTGATTCACTGGACGGGCTTTTAAGAATACCCCGCCTTTCTCTCCACTAAAATATATTCGCAGCAGAATTGATGATAGGTTGATTTTCCGGTTTTATGGGAAAAATTGGGACCATAGTCCAGTGGTAGAATGCTATTTTGCAAACAGAAAGCTGACTTCAATACTTTTCATATACTAATCTCTGAATGAAACCTAGTGATTTTCTGCATAGATAGGCACCTTGGCAATTGCCAGGTACTTTAAATTTCAAATCCTGTCAAACCATTCAGCCCAGTAAATAGCAAGGGAATGTGGGAGTCATTCATTCTAAATAGCAAGGAATTGCCTAGCCAGTCCTGGATAGTATTAATTTAGATAGACCATTGGCAGAAAGCATTCATACTGCTTTTCAAACAGGTAGAGAGACTAATTGTTGGTACTCAATGGCTCCAAATTCTATTTTCCGTGTCTTAAATCTAACAGAGGAAAACATACCATGAATTTTCTGTAAGCATACAGGGTGTTTTTCCTCCCCAATCCCCAAACTATATTCATTTACTTACCAAATTAAATTCTTTACACAATTTATATTTTCCTGGACAGTACCTTTCCTGCCAAGCAAAGAGACATGACAAAGCAATTTTGAAACCTTTGTGCCCAGTTTTACAGCATGTTTTGAAATTGTTTGACTTGAACAGAATACAAATTTGAACTATTTGCAGTCTCCACAATGTTTTCTTTATTATTCTCAAGTACTGATTCTGAGTACATAATTAATATTATGTTATTATAAAGTAACCAACATAACATATATATATTACATAGATCTATGGGCATTCAGTGTCCTTTTTTCCAAATGGATTTCCCTAGATTCTGCATGTGTTATTTGGAAGAAATGATTCAGTAGAACCTCTGGTCATGAATGCTTCTGACCACGACCAAATTGGGTTCCAACCAAAAAATTCACAATATTTTTTTTCTTGGCCGATTTCCCCTTTTGAACCATTTTTTTAAAGCAGCAAATTTCCAAAATTAGGTTTGGGTCATGACCAAATCGGGTTGCGACCAAAGTCATGGAATGAATTATGGTCGTGACCAGAGGTTCTATTGTATTCAGTTATTTAGATAAGTTTCTGTAAACTCACAAAAACTAAACAGGGCCAGACATGTTTAACACTAAGATGAGAGACTGAGTCTGGATACGAAAATTGAGGCAACATCCCAGAATAAAGTTCTGAGCAAACTTGTCTCCAAACTGTTGACAACAACATGAATCCTGAGATTCCAATTTGAGAGAGACTATGTTTTTAGATCGAAATATAAAGCACACTGCACACAAAAACTCTGTTCCGGAATATAAAAGTAATAAGCAAACCGGCACCTTTGCTCCATTATTTCAGATATTATCACACATAACAAGCTTGTTTTCAGGATGCATATAGGTTCTATCTATACATTCCAGAAATATCTAGGGGCCCTCTTAAATGTTTACACATGAACAGGAATGAAAACATATGCTGCTTGACACAAACACTTGTGATCTGTGAACTGCTGAATGTATTGACAAATCTGGAATTGCTTACTGTTGTCTTGGCTTCTCATGACAGAATTCTGAAAAACCACCAGGCAGAGTGCCAAAAAGAGCAACAGCTCCAAGACACAGTTAAAAATGTAAGCAGACATTGAAAGAAAAACTATTGGGGAACGGGGAGCAGAAAGAATCTTGCTGAAGAGCTGTGTGGCAGAAAAATATTAAAGCATAAAGTAGTGCAAGCTTTCACTGTAATGGAGCCACAGCTCACTGGAATAAACACAATAGCAAATATATACTGTGTCTCAATGGACACTAATAATGTTTGATGGAACCATCTTTCTCAACCATTATCTATCTGAACGGTTAGATTAAAACCAGGGTCTGAGAGTATAAAGATGCCTTCATTTATTTGATATAACTCTTGACAACTTTGAAATGGTTCAAGCCTGATGCAGCCTAAGTCAGAAAACCAAGAGACTTTGGAGGTGCTCATAGACTTGGGCTGTACCTGCTGCCTAAGGAGCATGCTGAAAGTACAAAGTATGGTCAAGGAAGGACAGGTTGATGAGGCTGTGCATGGATTTTAGGGAGATAAACAGGGTATGTGTGGAGAACATGCACCCCCTCCCCCTAATGAAGGACATGTTAGGCCACCTGACCAAGGGAAGATCTTTATGAAGTTAGGTCTGAAGGAGGCATGCTAGGATGAGGATCAAAGAGGGCGATGAGTAGAAGACTGCCTTCAACTGCCCATTAGGAAGCTTCCAGTTTAAAGTGATAAAGTTTGGGTTTCAGGGAGCCTGGGTGGTGTTCATGCAGCTAATTAATGAAGTACTACATAATCACCTGTACAAGGGGGTCCTAGTGTACTTGAACAACATTCTCATCTTCACCGAGATGATGGAAGAGCACATGAAGTTAGGTGCCAGGTGCTTAAGAAAGTCTTGGCAGCAAATTTATATGCCAAGCTGTACAAATGTGAGTTCCACAAGTCTTGCTTAGACTACCTGGGCTACCAAGTGTTGAGCGATGGGATGGACATGGATTTGGGTAAAGTGAAATCCATATTAGAGTGGCAAGCTCCTCGGACCTGACAGCAACTACAGAGCTTCCTTGGGTTTGCAAACCTCTACAGGCAGTTCATTCCCTCCTTTCCCAAGATTACCCTGCTGATTACTGAATTACTGAAGACAGGGAAGTGGGAGAAAATCTTGACCAGGCCAACCACTAAACTGGATGATGGAGTGCCAGAAGGCTTTTGAGGAATCGAAGAGGCTATTTGCAGAGGAACCGGCCCTGAAGCACCCTGACCCCAAGGAGCCTCCAGGCAGATGCCAATGATGTAGAAGTGGGGCCAGTGCTACTTCAAAAGGACAGAGAGGGAAAACTGCAGTCATGTGATTACACCTCCCGAAAACTCGCTGAAACAAAGAGATGCTGGGTGATGTGGGAAAAGAAAGTGTTTGCAGTGAGATGGGCCCTATTGACTTGGTGCCAATTCCTTGAGGGGAGCAAAGTGCGTTTTGAAGTATGGCCTGGCCATAAGAATCTGGAGGCACTGAGGACTCTCAAAAGCTCTCACCGAAGCAAATCCAGTGGGTGCAGTACTTTAACTGGTTTAACTTCAAGCTAAAGTACATCCCAGGAGGAGGAACCTTTTGGCCGATGCCCTGTCCCACATGCTGCAGTACAACAGCAGATGGGAGGAAGTACCCAGAAAGTGGCACAAGTAACTATGAGGCAACAGGCCAGGAGAAAACTGTCAGACCTTGGCAGTGAGTTGACCCAGCAGTTAAGAGGGGAGCTACAATCTGATCCATGGTTCAAAGACCATGGAGGGGAGCTGTCATTGAGTTGGACTGGCATGGAAGTGAGACAAGTTGTACATTCTGCACACCCTAAGAGTCCAGGTCCTACAGTGGAGCCACGACACCAAGCAAGCTGGTCACCAGATTCTTAAAGATGTTGCACTTAGCTAAAAGACAATTTTGGTAGTTATGTGCATGGTGATGAAGAAAAGGCCAGGGAAGAGCCCAGGGCTGTTGCAGCAGGTGGCAAAGCTCATCCAGCCCTGGGAGGAGATAGTGATGGATGTTATAGTTGAGCTCCCTGACAGCAGGGGGATCATGGTCATCTAGACTGAAATAGATCTCTTCTGCAAACCGGCCCACTTCATAGTCTGTCTGAGCCTTGCCAAATTGCTCCTGCAGCATATCTATCGATTGCATGGGGTGTTAAAGAGGATCATCTCAAATTGGGGGGTACAATTCACTGCCAAATTGTGGAGGGAATTTATAAAACTTATAGGGCCTCTCGGGGTTTATTTCTGCATTTCATTAGAGTATGAATGGGGCCACAGAATGAGCAAATACAACGATAGAGCACTACTTGAGATGCTATGTCATCCACCAGCAGTCTAACTAGGCAGATCTCTTTGCTGAGGTTGCATACAATAATGCTTTACATAGCAGCATGCGGCTTACCCCATTCAAGGTAGCCAGGGCGTGGAATTTGTCCCGATGCCAGAGTACCCTCAGGAACAAACCTCGTCCAAAAGATTGACAGAATGGGTGTGTACCTTGCGAAGCACTTGGGGAAATGTAAAACGGGCACAGGTGGTGGCGAATGACAGCGGTAAAGTTCAGCGGCTATTGGTGGTGATAGGCGGCAGCAATCCCTGCCACCTGGAACAGGCCAAAAACAGGACGCGCGGAGGCTGAAAATGGGGCATGCTGAGGCAAAAATGGTGCACACGGAGGCCGAAAACAGCTGAAGGGTAGGGACTGGTGGGTGGGCAGGGCTTTGGCAACATTTGCTCTATAAGACACACAGACATTTTTCGGGGGAAAGTGTGTCTTATAGTGCAAAAATACGGTACTTATCTTTAATTATACTGGAAAATATTTAGAGCTAGTTTTATTTCCATTCATGCCAAAATGATGAACTCAATAAAACAGTCCTTTGAGAAAGCTGAACATCTCAGAGTGCTGATTGGTTTGGGTTCATTACTTGGAACTTTAACAACTCTGATTTAAAAACAGGAACTTTCCAAGGCATAGTGGAATCATTTTTATCTTTAAAAATAAAATAGTCCAAATACATGACAGGCAAAACTGCATCCAAATGTATCATGTGAGTACAATCAGACCTGTATATCTTGTACTGCAAACACAGATTCTGGCATTACAGCTAATCATAGTCGCACCACTCCACCTTCCTTAATCTCACAGACTATAAAACAGCATTAATTGTGTCTGCTAGTCATGTCTCAAAATTAATACTTTGAAATAAGATCATCTCAAAGATAGTCCAGTTTCTCCTTCTGTGAATCAGTTCTCTTCAGATGGGAGCAGATGATAAGATACCAAGTCAGCATTTTTGGACAGAAAACTTTTAAACAACTAAAGCTAAATCACTCAGTGATAACTCAGAATCTGGAAACTTAAGCTATTATCTCCAAGGCATGATTGTATAGTTCCACATAAGTTGATGGCAAAACTTCTCCCCATCATCTGATTGAAATTGCCTTGCCTTTTAAGTTATGACTCAGTATGCTGAAAAGGTGAAGTTTATCAGATGCTTAGTTTGATCTTTATGCTGATGGGGAAGAGTTTAAGAAATGTTTTGGGGTTCTTTTCTTTTATATTTACATTTTTATTTTATTCAAGATTAAAATTACAAAATAGAAAACTCCAAAGAAAATATCCCACAGGGGGAAAAAAAACCGACAAAAACACAAAACAATCAAAGGGGTGGGGCTGACGCAGTGACACAACACATCTCCATGGGGCTCCGTGGGATCACACCGAATTTGACCTGCTAGGAGGTTCTCAGACCTCAGTCACCCTGGAGGGGTGATGAAGAGAGAGAGAGAGGACACTCCGTCGAGATTGCAAACTCCTTGTTTGATTTGGAGGAAGCTCTCATGCTGGCAGAAAGAAAAAGATAGCTATTGCATGCCTGACTGAAGCTGTGACAGCTGACTGAGGAAGCAAGCATAGAAATAATATTTGGAAAAAGCAGATCTACCTAAAAACAGTTTAAGTGAAAGCTATTTTAAATGAATGTATATCAATGATGGAACTGTCAGAAGCAATTAAGAGGCGATAGAATAATAAAACACCAGGACCAGATGACTGCTGGCAGAATTTTATAAACATTTACAAGATATTTTGGGCCCATCATTGTTGGAAGTTTACATGAAGTACTATTTGAAGTGAAAGTACCAAACTCGTGGATGAAAGCAATCATTACTCTTATTTCGAAAGAAGATCCAGACTTAATGCAGATAAAATTATAGACCCATATCCTTACTGAATGCTGACTATAAAATATTTGCCTCAATAATAGCAGAGTGACTGAAAAGGTTTTTGAATGAATGTATACATTCATATCAAAATGGCTTCCTGCCTAAGAGACAGATTAAAAACAATTTGAGAATGACCTTAAATGCATTGGAATATTATGAAGCACATCCTGGAAAACAAATGGCATTAATTTTCCTGGATGCGCAAAAAGCATTTGACAATGTAAACTGGCAATTTATGTTATTACAACTAAAATTAATGGACTTTGGGGGAGATTTATTAACATGATTAAAGCAATATATAACAAGCAAATGGATCAATATAATAGAGGGAATGCATATTTGACTTTCCATGTATTGACTGTAGCTAGAATTGTATTTGCACAACAATGGAAATGTGAAGACATCCCAACAGATGAAAATGTGATTAAAAAAATATTAGAAGGCTAATACTTATAATCAAGGAAAAGAAGGAAACTGAATACTTTTGGACTTGGGACTCATTTTATCAATGGCTAGCTGAAAAAAAACAGGAGCTGGATACAGGGAAATAAATGGTTAAGATCAGTGATGTAAGAAAGGACTGTTGAATTGGTTAAGTAAATAATATTGTTATTATTATTATTGATACTACTATAATTAACATAAATGAAATGAATATTGTAAACATTTTGATTATTATATCCTAAAAATATTTGTACTTAGACAACACACTGTTCAATTGAAATTGGAATTTTTATATGCTATAAAAATAAAAACTTGGAACAAAAAACACAAAACAATCAAAACTTTTTTCAAAAGTGCATCAAAACAACAATACGCATTATCCCTTCTAGTTTCAATACTGATCCGACATTAGTATAACATTAGTTCCCACCTCTTGTGATACAAGCCCTTCCAAAAATTTTAAACTACCAAATCTATTTACAGACTATTGACTATTTATTTTTATTATTATTAAATAAATATTATTACAGACCAGTAAATAAAAGCATTAAAATAATAATAAAAATAGAAGGACAGACAGAATAATATTTTGTGATTAGTGGTGGATTAACAGTGGGCAATTAAAATTTGCCTAAATTTTATATACAACATAGCAGAATTTGGCTATATTCAAAGAAACTACTTCATATTGCTCTGATAATAGTAATTGCATGTAAAAAGGATCAGCATTTCCTCAATATTTTATTAGGTAAAATCTGTGAATCCTTCTAGAAGCTCCAGAGCAGCATTACAGCATAAATAGACAGTGTCTCGACACATTGATGGTATTGACCAATTGGTAAATGGCATAGTTTTTCCAATTCTAAACTGGAAAAATTATATTTTTAAGGAAATCTGCTTCATTGATTGGGGTCTATTTACTTCCAAATTTTCTATTCAGTCATGTAGAAAGGGAAAAATTATGTACAGCAGGAGTGTCAAACTCAAGACCCGCAGGCTGGATCCGGATGCAGGGTGCTTAGATTTGGCCTGCTGTGTCAGTCTGGAAATAGCCAAGGACTGGCCTGCGGTGCCTCTGGCAGGTTTCCCCACACTCAGCAATTGCTTTTGACCTCCAGAGCCTTCCTCAAGGCATTCCAGGCCCAAAACAGGGCCTCTGGAGCGCTCCAGGAGGCCGTCCTTGACTCAGAAGGTTATAAAAGGGAGGAAAAGTAAAACATTTTACCTTTCAGGCTTACAGGATTCTGCTACTATAGCCTATGTCAACAATTTATAGTTCTAGTCTTCCTATGGAGTCAGTTTCTTGATCTGGTCTCTCTTTCATAAGGTGATCAAGTAGATCACGTAAGTATTAAAAAAACAAAATCACAGAAATGTAGGTCTCCCTATTTTTATAAGTTTATAAAACCATGTCTGCGGAGATGTGCCACGCCCATGCCCACCCTTCTCACCAGCCCTCCAAGGTCAAACCCAATCCTGATTTGGCCCTCAATGAAATTGAGTTTGACACCCCTGATGCAGAGAGAGCCGTTCAGTATAAATGAGAAGAGCCCTGACAGATCATGTCTGAGGCCTAGACCAGCATTCTTAGGAAAGCTCAAAAGCAGAATATGCCAGTAACTCCTGTTCCATAGCAATTGGTACTCAGAGGCATACTGCTCCAACACTGAAGTGAATTTATGCCCATCCTGTTTAGAAGACATGGATAGCTAGATCTTCCATGGAATACTTGCATATTCTAAGTTGTATTGTTTCCTTTAATAAATCAAATTATTTTCCTACCTTAAATAAATGTTTTGATGGCAGTGCATGAATAGAACATGCACAAAAGTGAAAGCAGAGAGTAATACAGGAGTAAAAATTGCACACATCTATCCATCGATTCATTATTGGATAGAAATATTATAGTACATTCCACCCCTTCAGTTTAAATAGCTTACTCAGACAGAAAGTAATGGTAGAAAATAACATGTGTCAGACAATTAGAATAAATTAATAGAAAAGATAATGATTTATTCCTTCTAAACAGTTCCCAACAAATTCTCACCATCAATATCCCCCCATTCCACCTTAGAGAGAATAGGTCTGTATTATATATTGTATACATTTAACACTATTAGGGAAGTGACTAAGTAAGTAATAGCTTGCCAGTCTGGAGAAAAAAGTACTGTCATAAATTGAGCTTAGATATAGACAATTCTTTCTTTCTCCTCTCCCTTTTTTTCTGAACACTTAATTTATCTATTTTTTAGCAAAGAAATCTTTAATCTTAAAGAAAAAGAAAATTTTAAAAAAGTATAAACTAAGGATACAAACTAGGAAAGAAAATGAACAAAATAATCTTACATTTTCTATTTATCAATAATCACTGGTTACCAATGAATTCACTACTATAATATGAACAATACAAGGCATTGTTATAAAACAGGAGAAATATGTGCTGTAGCAACACATGTTGTTGTAACCTTTGATTAATAGCAAACATTTCTTTTCCAAAACTAATTGACCACATATCTTTCTTTCTGGCAAACTTGTAGCATGGGTGATTTTGATGAGAAATTCTGTGGAAAAAAAATAACCAACTCATGACCACAAATCTGAATGGGAACTCACAATTCTGATTTGAAAGAAAACATATGCAAAATGCAAATGAGCATTTGCTATTTTGGGATAAATAGGGGAGAAAAAATTGAAATAGGCAATTGAGCAGTTTTGTTTCTCTATTTTTAAAAACTCAGAGTTTCTGGTTTAAACTTTGTATCTTGCACACAAATTTATGAAAGCAGATTGTATGGAAGTTACCAATTCATTATTCTGGAGTGTCTGAGGCTGTAAAAGTAGCAAATGCGGAATCTACGTATTCCCAGCTCATACTATAATTTCCTTGTTTAACATAGGATGGCTTGCAAGGTCCATTAAAAGGGTGGGGGCGTTGGGTGGGAAGGGAATAATTTTGCCTCAATATAAGTCATGGCCACAGTGACTAAAAGATTCTCAAGAGCTGAAGATATATGGAATAAGTAAATAGTTCATTTAAAAATATACAAGACAAAACTGAAACAGGATAAAATATATTTAGGAACAAACTATCCAAACGTTCATTTCCACATTTATCTTGGATTTTCATTTATCTTGCCCTATTGTAGTATCAACCATCAACATCTATGTTCATAAGATATTTAGGATGCTTAAAAATATTTTTTAAACTAAATCTGATTTTTGAGCCTTTTTGCATATCAAACAATAATCCAACCACAAATAATAAGCTACAACATGATTGTCTAGTATATGTCTCACTATGTGATTAAAAAAAAACTGCTGCTAATGGTCTGTCAGGCCTTGTGACTCAATAGGAAACTGAAGGTCAGATCAGAGGCCTAGTTTCCAATATACTTCTCTGTATATTCCACGCCCAATCACTAAATCTCTGAGAACACAGTGCAAATTCTTCAAGCACATAAAAAACAACTTTGCCTCAACTCTTAAAGCAGCTGCATCTTCTTCCAGATTTGTATGATTGCTTTATAGGCACCCTCCTGTACATGCCTCATTATTATTCCTGGAAAAATATCAAAATAGTTGTGCAAACATATACATGGAGTAATTGACAAAATTGGTGCACTGGCTGGAAAAAAGGTAGAATTGCTTTAAAAATTTAAAGCTATGTTTTTTTGTATGAGACTCAACATACTGCAAACAATTTGCCCAAATTTAGTCCTTAACTTTAATCTGTTTGGAAGTTACGTCTAAAGCCTAAATGAGTGGAAAGGTTTCAAATGATCCAGCACAAAACATTAGATAGTAGGAATATTGGTGTAGGAGTACCAAATAAAACTTCCTTATACAGTATGTGTTTTTGTATCCTAATCAAGCCTGAAAAGGACTTAAGATGTTTCAGAATATTAGAAATGGGCACCTACTGATTTGTAAACTGCATTTCCAGACAAATAGAGCAGATAGGGGAGGAGAGTGATGGCTAATTTACCAGATGCAGCATGTCACATTGTATTCTTGTGGCATCCTATTAGGGAGGGTAGGTCATCGGACATGGGAGATAGAAAGCAAGATATTTTATGTTCATTTGCAACTATGTGCTCAAATGCTTAGGAGTTTGACTTTTCTATCCAGTAACTGGGAGCAGAAGAATGCATCTATGGTCACTCAGATTTACAAGTATTTTAGCACTGCTGATTTAAAATAGAAGATCTAATCTTCTTTGGTAAGAAGCAGCTTTTCCTCCTCAAAGCATACTTTATGAAATAGCAACACAAGACTAATGAATAGAAACTGATCGAGCAGAGATTCAACCTAGAAATAAGGAGAAATTTTCTGAAAGTGAGAACAATAAACCAATGGAACAGCTTGTCTTTGGAAGTTGTGGGATCTTCACACCAGAAGCTTTCAGGAAGAGACTGGACTGCCATTTTCAGAAATGGTTACTTTCAACTCTGTTAATCTGTAAACTAACTAGTGAAATAAAAGCCGTCCAATCGAGATATGTAATGATGGTTGCTGGCATGTGGAAGCAATGCTTCTCAGGAACAAAGCAGCTATAGTATTACTATAAAATTTGCCCTCCCATGCTTGCTTGGGTCTTTTCACAAAAAGACGATTTAGGAGAAGCAGTAAAATGGAGGAGGATTTGTAAAATATGCATTGCTAATGGGAATAACTTTAGGGTGTGTGCATTTCAACTGCCAGAATTCCCTAGCCACATTTTAAAGTTGTCAAGTTTGAAAAACACTTACATAAATTATAATATATATTATACTCTTACACAAACACTTTAGATGTATACATTTGTGTTTATCAAGAAGTATATTTTTGACTTCTGTTTTAAACACATGAGCACTACTAAAAAAAGCCCGATAAGGATGCCAACTTTGAACATTCTTAAAAGCTACACAAGTCCATATTTATTTTATTTGTTTAATTATTAATTTTATCCCAATTTTATAACTCAAGGTGGCAAACATACATAATATTCTTTCCTCTTCCAGACTTCCGGTCTGAGCTTCTTCAGCGCCAGACCAAAACCTCATCTCTGCGAGGCTTCGATCCGTGCTCGCCGCTGGAGCGACCGAGCCGGCTGGTTTCAGGGCTAAGCCACCCCGTAGAGGTGGTGAAGACGGGGGAGACTGCCTGCAGGGTTGAGGAGAGCCGCATCTCTCCTCCCCAGCTGGCATTACTCCCTTTCCCAAAGGCGGTTGCAGCAGTGGTCAGAAATGGCCACCACAAAGAAGAATTCGACCGGAAAAGAATGTGCAGGAGGAAGATAAGAGGAGAGAGTTTTGATTGACTGGGTCAAACAGCAAAAGCAACAAATAAGGTACCCTGGAATTGAAACTATTAAAAAACAATAACATTGTTCCCTAAGAGGATTTTTAAGCTATGAGGGAGAGAGAAAAGGGAAAAGATTTGGGTTTTTTTCTCCTTTTCCTATACTGACAGCTAAGGGACTTAAGTAAGAAATTGGAAAAAAAAATCCACTTTGACATCAATAGGCATTTAATGTTGAAAATAAAAAGTCAAAGGGATAATAAAGATTTCTGGATAATTAAAAGCTTTTGAAAACAGGAAAGGAGAGAAAAAGAATAAAAGGGCAGGATCTGGAAGGGAGGAGACTGCCTGAAATTAAAAAAGAATTTATAGCAAAATCTCAACAAGACTTCCAAAAGATACATTCTAACTGAAATATCACAACAAAAACCCCAGGAAGAGAAAGTCGAAAAAGAAATAAGAAGATATAACTCGGAACTATCTGGATTACTTGATGATTTCTGGATTCTTGGTTATTGTTTTGAATGACTAAAATCAATTGGGTGGTTGTTTAAAACAGCTCCACTTTTAAAAGAAATGAAAATGGAACTTAAAAAGTACAAAGAAGATGCACAAGAAGGGAGAGGTTCTTTTGGCTTCGTATTTCAGTTTTTAGAAATGGAGATTTGGAATTATGAGAAACAACAAGAAATGCCTGCAGAACAAGAAGAAGCCATCTTTAATGAACAAGTAATCTTAAATGGGGGAAGAGAATGGAAAATTTAAGATTGGAAAAAACAACTCCAAAAAAAATTAGAGTGAAAAATAAGTATAAAATCAGAAAGCAACAGAAGAGGGAAATGCAGAAGAGAGAATTAGAAGTAGAGAGACAAGGGGGTAAAAAGGGGAGGGAGAAGATGAGAGGGAAGAAAGCAAGGAAAAGAAATCATAAAGGACAGAAACAAAATATAGAGAAACAGGGCCTATTTAGAGATAATGGGTGAAAATTTAATGGCAAAAGGGATTCTGCAAAGGTACATAAGATAGTATGGTTATATTAGAAACAGAAATAATTTTAGAAAATATGAAACAATGTATGATTAAAATGTCTGATAAAATAGCTATCGTAATTCAGTGGAATGCTTGTCAATAAATAAATGTAATAAAAGGTATATTTAATGATTTATAAAACATGTGAAGAGAAATAAGGGAAAAATTAATTATGGAGATTATATGTGTTTTTAAGGAAGTATGATATTTAATTGAAAAGAAGTGTTAAAGATGTTAAGATTTTAATGATTATTGATAGAACTGAACTGGAATGGAATGGGGGCTTATAATTACATATATTTACAATCTTTCTTTTTTTTAAAGAATATAGTGTGTATTATAATAATGTACCAAGCAGAATTTGATTGGAAGTTATGTATTATGTATTATATTGAAGGTCATAACCTTAAGGTATATATTGAAGTTTAAATAAGAGTTGAATGGATATAATTAAAAGATATAAAGGTGTCATACTCCAATTAGTAACTACAGGAGAAAATTTGTTTAATGAGAAAAGATAACATGAAACTGAAACAAAACAGACAAACGTATAAATATAATGATTTGAATTGAGATGAGATAATCAAAATAAAATTGAGAAAATTAAAAGAGGGGAAAAACTATATAGAAAATGTAAAATAGTATAAGATATGGAATAGAATACAAAAAGGAGCATGAAATTGAGTTTTGTGTCTGTATAAAGAAGTTCAATCGGGACCATGCTATTTTCAAAAAAGATGTTTTACTTGTATTTTGTATGTGTGAAAACCCAAATAAAACTTTATTAAAAAAAATCTTTCCTCTTCCTATTTTCTCCATAACTATTCTATGAGGTGTGTTGGGCCGAGAAAGAGTGACTGGCCCAACGTCACCAACTGACTTACACGCCTAAGGCAGGACTAGTGACATGGCCCCATTGAAGCCTGATTTGGAGGAAGAGGAGGAATTGGAACTGGGGTTGCCAGATGGAGATGGCACATCTCCCTTGACATATGTGGAGAGGCCACGGTCTGAGGACGATGCTGCCCCAGCCACTTAGGCATTGGGGCCATGATGCCTAACGATGTCGACCAGATGGAGAGCTGCTTGCTTTCACAGACACAGGGGAGGATTGGTTGTGACAGACAGTGGTGCTGATCCCCTTTGATGAGGAATACCCAGCCCTTGCCTTTTTGCCTTTGCCTTGCTTTCAGAACTGCTTTTTGCCTTGTACCTTGTCTTTGCCTCAAGGACTCCTATTTGTCTTATGGCTGGGCTTTGTCTTGTGGACTTTCCTGATAATATATGGGCTATTCTTTGGGGGACTGAGAGTGGCTGAGAGTAGCATGAGGGAGAGTCTTATTGGTTGTTGGAAACTATTGGTTGAACAGTTATTGACAGCAATAAAAGGACTTTCTAGAGGCCTGCCTTACCTTGACCAACTGGGTCATAACAATTATTGGATCGGAGATCATAAAGAGATTCCTGGAAATTGGAAAAAACATTCCACTTTTTTACAAAAACCTCAAGGTAGCAAGCAGACCTAATTCTCGTCTCTTATTTTCTCCACAACAACAACAACAACCTGTTAAGTGGATTGAATTGAAAGACAGCAAGTGGCCCAATGTTACCTAGCTGGCTTTCATGGCTAAGGGAGGCCTAGAACTCCCAGTTTCCTGGTTTCTAGGTTTCTAGGCCAGCACCCTACCACTTCACCAAATTGGCTCAACAACTAAACCTGACAGAAATGATACTTTTCTTTTGTTTTCTGTAACTGCAATTGTAAGCATTATTTTCAAATAAATTTTTTCCTCCTAAGAAATATGATACAGGAGTATTTCAGCTATGCTTTTTTTCTCTTTTTTTCCTGTTAAGAATTTCACAGCAATCAATCAAATAACTATTCATTCAATTCATACAATGTTGCTTTTATTTATAATTTTATGGCCTTTAAAATGCCTTAGATCAGGAGGTTAGAAATTGGACACATATCCTCCCCCCCCCCCCCGACCTCAGTACAAATACTGCAGTCCCTATTGCTGCCAATTCAGAAAAGAAATGAGGAGGTATTACACTACAACTGAGATGACAATGACAAGACAGCAACAATTTTCCATTTCTCTTTGCTGCCCAGATCTGGTAGTCCTAGAAATGAGAAATGCCATGAATGAAATAGGGAAGGATATTTTCATCAGTTCTTGAATGGGTCAAAATTTTCTTTCCAATGGAAAGACCCTTTTAAAAAAAAAAACCTAAAGAAGACTTATCTTTATTGTAATGTTTAACTAGCATGAAAGAAATACTCCACAATGAGCATATTCATTGTTAACTGAATCATGATTTACTGTTATTTACTTTCTGAGTTTGCATTAGATACTCTAAACTAACCATATAGGCTGGATTGTATATGGGCTGGACTGTAGACTAAATATGGTTGGATAGAATGTTGTACGAGTACAGCCTCAGGCCATTTTTCTACCTTGTCTTCTCTTTGGATTGCTTAGCATCCTAATGAAGGAGCATAAAATTGCCCTGTAAGACTGCTTGAGATGGATAGAAGTCTAACATGCATATATATGACAACTCTGTTAATTGTAAATCAACTCTTGGGCTGTAGTCTACAAAAGTTTATGTCATAACACAATTCTCATCCTTCAACGTTCAACAGAGTATAATAAACTAATGTATCATTCTTCATCTGGAATACTTGGACTTTTTTTTGAATCATTGGACTTTCCAGCTTTTAACATTCAATTCTATAATAGTCATACACTAGCATTATTAATGATAATGATTGTAATTATAATCTTTAATAAAATCACTATAAACTAGTATCACTAAATAATCAAGCATATCAAACAGATGTTTATTATTAAAATTTCCCTGCAGCACAGTTGTACTAGGTATATTGAGTTGTGGAATTAATATGCCTACCCGTCTGGGAGATGCTCTGGTAGGAGAATGAACTAACTGAGCTATTTCTGTTGAAACTGTTAAATGGTAAGAGGTGTTCTTGAAGGTAATTGTTTTCAAGTTTGCAATAGGCACCATACAGGTAGTATGGTAGACTTATAATTCTGTTGCTAAGTAACAATTGTTAGGTGAGTTTGCCCCTTTTTACAAGCTTTCTTGCCATAGCTGTTAAGTGAATCACTACAGTTGTTAAGTTAGTAACCTGGTTGTTGTGTGAATCTGGCTTGCCCATTGACTTTGCTTGTCAGAACTCATAAAATGTGATCGCATGATCCCAGGACACTGCAACTATCACAAATATAAGCCAGTTACCAAGCATCTGAATTTTGATCATGTGATGAGGATTCTGTAATGGTTGTAAGTACGAAAAACAATCATATGTCGCTTTTTTCAGTGCCATTGTAATTTTGAGCAGACAAAAACACACTAAACAAATGGTTGTAAGGAGAGGATTACTTGTATACATAAACTTGATGCTTTTCTGAAGGATCTATTTCAGCAATGATCTCATCAATTTAATGAACAGAAAAAAAGACTGTTCTCACAGCAAAAGTCTACCCAAAGAGAGCTTTACTCATAGAAATGAACAATTATTCACTGTAACACTGAATAACAGTAGTTTACTCCTCTGTAAATAGCAAGGAAAGAGATATTTATTGTATTTTTTCCTAATTTGAATATATCAAGGGCTTTGTGTAAATTATACCAGTGTGGAAAATATGCAGGTTGACAGCAGCCTAGAACAAGGATTTTTAAAATGAGCTAGGAGATTATTGTAAAAAACTGAATTTGGAGAATTAAACAAGGTGGAGAACAAGAATCATACTGTCTTCATATCTTCATATTTACAAGTGAATATATTATATGACTGTAGGGACTAGAAGAGACGACACAATTAAAATAGGGGTTGAAATATTTTGAGATATGCAGACATTAGCACTTTATTAATTTAAAGAAGAGTTAAAAGACATTATGAAATATGAACATTTAAATTAATATTATGAAACCAATAAAAACCTACTTACTTGAAGTTGAAGTTGGTGAAGTTGGTTAGTGAACTTGAAGTTGGTGTTGAAAAAGTCAAGATGTTAATTTCTTTTGAGCTCAAAAAAGATAAACCTGGACACATGCAAGAGAAATAAATAGAAAATTAATCCTAGTGAGGAACACAACCATAAACACAGACAAAATTGTGAGGAACAAAAATGAAGACAATGCTGATTTATTAGTTTTCTTTTCAGTAGTAATATGGTTATGAAAGCTGAAGAATGAAAGAAAGAGAAAAGTCAAATTCTTTTGAATTCCAAGAAAAAACAACTAATTTCACAGACCTTGTCAACGATTCAAGAGGATGACAGATTAGGAAAACTGATTACACTAAGCAAATTTGGACTAAATAGAAAGCAGGGAAGACACTGTCTGTCAAGGACCAGGTTTCTGGTACGGTACGTCTCTAAAAAAGCTGCCGGTTGTCATCGGGACAAATCAAGGCAACGAGTATTTGTCTCTCCTGTCACCAAGAGTAAAAGCCAACTGCCTGGCACCACGCTAAGTAACTAACAAAGCACTATCCCGATTCTGATCTTTTTTCCCCATTAAAATTCCCCTGTATCTCGGGACAGGGGGAAAAACGATCTTGACCCCAGCAACGTTTCTTTCCCACCGCTTACCTTTTAACCTTCTTTCTCACACCTTCCTTTCCCACACCTTCCTCCCCAAATCTTTCCCCGCTTGCGTTCCTTTAACGACACTTCGCCTTGTTTCCCTAAGAATCTCCCTACCGACTCCTTCTGACACAAGGGGGCGGGGCTTGGCGGGAGAGGGGTTGGGGTGAGGGGCGGGGATCTCACCAGCTCCTCGGAGCGACCCCGAAAAAAACTCGACGGGGAAACCCGGAAGCGAGCTGAACCAGCGGCCACGTTCGGCGCAAGCGCGCCTCTTACGTCATCGTGCCACTTAGAGCTTCAAAAGTGGGAAGCCGTTAGAGAAGTATAGGCGTCAGTTTCGGTAGCTGCTTTTTTTCTCACTCTGAGTTTGACAACAGCAGTTTCAAGTGGAGAGAGTCAACCAACGAAACTGAGTAGTAATAACACGCTTTTGCACCTTCGGTATCGAAGCAGCGTGACTGCCTTCTGTATCTATTGTTAAGGAATGAGGGAGAAATGCCATTGTGATCCTGCCCCATCGCCGCTTTTCTCAGAGCTACGCGTGTACCGTACTAAAATGAGACTTGCATTGAAGAGCCTGCATTTTTTTTAAAAAAAAGTCAAATTATAGCAGGAAATTAACCCATTCCTTGCTACCATAAAATCTATATAGAGTATCTCCCTTTGATGATATTCAGGCGGCGCGATTATACTAGGGCCCCCTATCAAAGTTATGATTCTGTCCTAGATTAATTATCTGTGATATTTTACAGAGAAAAAGCTGGTTTTTCGTGGGATATTTAAAAGTGATTTCCGATGGACTGAATGCGCAAATCAAAAGGGATCAGCATCCCATTCTAACCAGGAAAGCATCACTTTACTTCAGAGGTGTCAAATTCAATTTGAGGGAATCAACAAACTTGTGGTTGATCTGGGGGGCATGGCTGGGGCGGGGGTTGTGGCTAGGGGAAGGGTGGCAAGCTCTACATTGCTCAATCCCAGGGGTGCCTATGGTGGCCCTGGTGGGGTTGGGGAAATCTACTGTCTCCAGCAGAGGAAGGCAAGAAAAGGGTGAGCGCCAAACCCTTGTCCACCAGAGGAGCCTTGCAATACCACTCATGCCATGCAGAGGACCCCACCCGCTCCAGCTGGCGGAACATGCCTGGAGCCCTGCGCAGTGGAAGGCAAGTACTCAGCCCTGTCCAGCAGGGGTGGGATTCAATTGTTTTAACAACAGGTTCTGTTGGCTTGGCTTAATTTGTGAGTGGCTTGGTGGTCATGTGACCGGGCAGGTGTGGCTTGCTGGCTGGGTATGGTTTGGTGGTCAGGTGGGGTGGGCGCGGCCAGGGGGCAATGTGACTGACAAACCAAACAGGGATTATTTCTCACCCCTCCCACTCCCATTATGCTATCCCGAGCCCCTTCAGCCACTGAAGCTTTATATGGTGGTTCAGTAATGAGGAGGAGGCTCCAGTATCAACTAAGCAATTGTATTTCTTTCCTCCTATAAGAATGGTGACAATGGGTTCCCCTTCTGGGCCATTTCCTAGGGGGATAGGCAGCCCATTAAAGGTAGCCATGAATTCAGTGCTTCCATTGTCATGCTCTAGTCAAGAAAGGGGTAAATCATGTTCTCTTCTTTGCTCCCATTGATGTCTATTGTTATTATTTATTGGAGGAAAGGGAGTGCTGGGTGCTGCCTGGTGGCTGAAACTTTGTTGCTCAGTGTAATGGACTGGATTATTGGCTGGCCTCATGTTCCTAGGTGGTGGGTGATACCGGTTGCAGGAGGGGTGTTGCCTACATTGCCTGCTGAAATGACCTTCCTGTCTGCACCTATAACAATGCTGACATTTGCCTTGCGAGGCCAGCCAATCCTGCTTTATCGCAATGCCAGCATTTCTTTGAATTATAGGGGGTTTTACCTGGCGTTTGTCTGGCATCATGTTTCATTACATCAAACATTTTTAAGTCTTCCTGTCTTTCTATTCATCTCTTTCTATCTTTCTCTCCCTCTTTCAATTTGTCTCTTTGATCATAGACAAAGTTAGCAATCCTGCGCAACTCTGCTATGTCTAAGGTTGGCCAGTTAGAGATGAAGCGGTGGAAATGTTCTTTAATATCTAAGGTGGACTGATCCACGAAGGCTGAAGCTAAAATCCTTTGGTCCTTCAGGCAGCTAAGGTCTAGGTGGCCATATGCAGTAGCTGCTTCTGACAGGCAGACCCAAAAGGCACCAGGGTTTTCCTTTTCCCTTTGTGTTGGGTTTTTTTTTTTTTTTTTTGAAACTCAGACTAGTTTAAAAGTTTTTTTTCTTATTTCCTCTAGAGCTTCTAGTAAATTATCTTTTGCTCTAGTGTTCGTCCCATTGATTGGTATCATTATAGTCCCAGTCAGGGCGATGTACTGGTCATGTGATGCGGGCTGGGGCTGCCTGACCAGGGATAGCTGGTGGTTTGGCTATTTGGTCTGTTTTTTTAAAAAAACAGTTTTAATAGTTCGTATTTCGTTAGAAAGCCTTTTAACAGCTGAGTCATGTCACCCCAGGATGGATTATGGCTATCCATGATAGATTTCAGGGTTTTAATAACTGTTTGAGGATCAGCCCTGAAAGCTGGGGTATCCTTTTTCCAGATGACTAGGTCAGAGGCAGAGAAGGGGGTGTGGGTAAAAACATATTCTAGTTGTCCCCTATTTCTGCCTGGCACTGGCTTGCTTAAAAGGGGAGCCATAATCCGTGCCTCAGTATTCCCTTCCCTGAAATGGGTTTCAGGCTTTTCCTTATTTATTTTTTTATTTTTCTCAGTCAGGTCTTTGGTCCTAACAATTTCAGCCCAGCAGTACCAATAGGATATTTGGCTGGGCTTAATGCATGTTCTAAGTGCTTTCGGGGTTTTATAATCTAAAGTACCGCTATCAGGCCAAATTTGTCTACCCGTGTCATCTCGCAATAAAGCCCACTTTTTGCAAATTCTTTTTGCTTCCTTTTTATTCATTCCAGTTAGGACAGGCACTTGCCTTTCGTCCCAAGCCTCAAGTAATTTATCCAAGGGGGTCTCTTCCATTGCCCTCGAGCTACAACTTCCCATATTCCCTACCTGATGTGGGGATTACTTTGGTTTAGCTGGGTTACTGCCATCAGTTTTCAGACAAAAAAGGTCTGGAAAGGACTCTGGTTTGCCTACGTACGGAGTATGAACCCCTTTCTATAGGAAAACTCCGCCATCAGTTTTAAGACCCCCACTAAAAAAACGGGGATCTTGGAGGACCGTCTGCCCCCTAGCAGCCCGGTACGGGCCCCTTCCTACGCTCTGCCATCAGTTTTCAGATCTCCCTTAAAGGTAGGGATCTGGAAGGACCTGCTCTGCTTTGTAAGGCAAACTATTTCCAATTTTGTTTGCCAGCAGCTGGTACGGGCCCCTTCTAAATGCACAGGGCTTTACTCGTGAGATGCACTGGGACTATTTATTCTGCTTTCTATTTATTTCCCAACACCAGTTCCTTTCTCAGGCCACTCAGTTTTTCTTACGTCCTTCAGAAGGACTCACACTCCGTGATCACCCCTTGCGTTCCCAAATCCAGCTGGTCATGGCTTGTTGGAGCTAGCAGCTGGCTGGGGTGCGGCTGGCAATCACGGAGGAGGTGAGGTCCTACTGTTTCCGCAGAGAAAACCCACAATCACACATCTGGTACACTCATGCTCCCACTCCTCTCCCTATAAAATTATAAATTTGAAGAGGTACTCACCTGCTTTCAAACAGCTGTTGAGCAGAAAAGCCCAAGGATTCCCTTTACTACCCTTATGCTTTCCGGGCTGGGTCCGTGGGTGTTGTCCCTGGACAACGAAGGTCCATGCCAGCTGGATTTGGATCCGCGGGCCCGGTCCGGTGGCAGGGTTGGCTGGAAAACCTTCATGGCCGCCAATTGTTGAAAGGCTGCTTAAAATGCCTTTCTTCTGAGGATTCATTTTCCTGCTGGGAGAGCTCCGGTGCAAGGATACAGACAACTGCTTGAAAGCTGGTTCTTTTTATTTTTCAGGAAGGCGAGAGATAGCAAGAAGTCTGCATTCCTGGGGCTAACCAGCTTAATAAGCCCCTGATTTTTTTATACCTTTTCTCCTTTTGTGTGTGAGTGCTTGTGTTTGTATTTCTTAATGTTTTAAATCCTGTCAGGGGTTGTCTTCATTTCCGCCGGAGGGTAAACTCCGCGGGCTGGTTTGATTGGATTATCAGTTTCGTCCTAATGTTTTCTTATATTTGTTTTGTGGCAATCTCCTGTCTGCTATGGAATTTATTTCGTGTCTTTTGTCTATTTGTTTTGCTGATTTGGCATGACCTGTTGTTTGTAAGGGATTTCTTGTTCTTGTTTCCCTAGCTTTCTTAATTACTTGGCTTTTGTCTAGGGGGCTTCTTTCAATACCTTTTATTAAATCTCTTTTCCTATGCAAGTTTGTTTTATGGCTGGCCTGATGTTCCGTTTGGGCTTTTCTTGCTTGGGTGTCACCCCTGTCCTCATGAAGTTCCCTTTACGCAGTAACAAATGTGGTGTTAGGATTAGATACTTCTTTGTTCTCGGACTGTTATAAAGAGGCCCTGATCAAGGGTGTAAGGTCTCACTGGAACAAGTTGGTAAGGATTACTCCAGACTGGTACCTAACTATGGCAATTCCAGTGGGTCCCCAAGAGAAAAGAGGGTTAGGTAGGGTGTGAGAATCTGAGACTTGTGTGGGAGTGTATGGAGACGACCCTAGCAGTTCTTTGGCTGTATTGAAGATCGAGTCTATAGATCTTGATCTTTAAAATAAGCCAGCATTTGCTGGGAGATTCAGGATTTGTAGATAAGAGTTTGGATCTTTAAAAAGCTAGCGTCTGCTGGGAGATTCAGGCTCTCCAGGCAGAGACAGATCTTTAGTGGCAGTAAGGCGTGTATTTTGCTCTGGCCAGGTATGTATGTTTATGAAGGCCTCACTGGAACACGTTAGTAAGGATTGCTCCAGTCTGGTAACCAACCATGGGCAATTCCCATGGATCACAAGGGAAATGTGTGAAGAAGATTGTTTAAAATCCAAAATTAAAAATTGATTCTTCAAGTCCCCAAGGGCAATTGCTTGAAGAATGGGAAAAACCACCCTATAGAAAATTAATTACTAAATTGGGTATAAATAGAGAAGATATGGTAAATTTATGCTGTTTTGTTTGGTGGGAGGATGCAGATTTAAGTTGGCCCCGATTAGGAACAAATGATTATTTTGTTTGTAATAATTTGTATAAATACGTAAAGGATAAAGAGTGTAAGACACTAGAAAATGAAACAGATTATGCCCTGATTTGGAACCCAGACAAATGACCCTGAGAAGAGGGATCTTATAAAGCCAAATTATTTATGGTGAATGAGAAGGAGGAAGACACAGGAAGTAGGAGGTATTTACCGCTTCCTTATAACTCAAACACTGTCCCTGCAGCACCACTAATGCCTTCTCCTTCCCATTTACCAAGTCCTAAACAAAGTTTTAAAACTTCCCCTACTTTAAGCAGTGGTAAGTATAAAGCACTGAAAAGAGTATTGGAGCAATGTAAAAAAGATATTAGGAGATACTCTGGCATGGATCCGGACGAATCTACAAATACACAGCTAGTTCAAGTTCAGTTTGTAACAAAGGCATGGCCCAATCTTCTCAAAGAAGCCCAAAATATTGATGTCCACTGAGAAAATGAGAAAAATAGAAAGGGAACGTGCCCAGGGCAAAGACACATAGTAACAATTTATTTGTTTAAAATTTTTATTTTTAATCCTTTTTAATTATTTAGTGCTTAAGAGGATGAAATTAAGTGGACAAAGTATTAGAGTATCTGGAGTAAAAGGGAAGGATTTGAAGAACCCAAATTAACCCTGTCGTGATTTGAAGTCTTCTGTCAGGTCCGAGGAACAAGCGGGAAGCAGTGCGACAGCTGATTAGCTATCGCGTCTGACAGCTTGCTATATAAAGAGGGCTGTCAGATGCGATCAGCTGTCGCCTGTCAGCCGCTGTTAGCATGCGGTTTAGACATTTTAACCCTGTTAACTTTTAAATAAAAGGGTCTGTCTCGGTTAATTCCCACTAATTTAACACTGGCAAGGAAGGTGGGATAAGAGAAGGGAGACAATCAGCTGAAAGAGTCAGAGGCTGTGAGCTGAAATCATTTTGGCTAGCTTAAGTGTTCAGAGCTGAAGTCACTCAGAGTGACAAAGAAGTCACTCTCCTTTGCCGCATATCAGTTGGGAACTGATACATGGGAGTCCTATCTTGATAGATTCGAGTGTTTTATATCAAGGCAAATGATTTGAGAGACATCTCCACTGAGAGGAAAAAGGGATTCTTTTTGAGTTTGTATGGTGCTGAAGTGTTTGACATGGAGGCAGCGCTTCTGTCTCCTCAGACAGTGCATGGGGTAACTTGGGAAACCATTTTGACAGTCCTGGGAAGCCATTATACCCCCAGGTTTTCCAGAGTAGCTAGAAGACATGCTTTCCGTAGGCGTTATCAGGCTGAGGGCGAAAATATAAGCAGGTACATGGCTGTTCTGAGGAAAGCTGCTCAGCATTGCGGTTTCAGAGAATTGGACAATATTATTTTGGACCAGTTTGTTAGTGAGGTTAAAGATCTTTGACGTCAGCATCGCTTGTTAGCTAAGCCAGATTTGACACTGCAGCAAGCGATTGATGAGGCTCAGGCATACGAGCTGTCCAATCAATCGGCTGTTGAAATACAGGGTTCTAGTGAAACTATTCCAGCAAGAGGGAATCAATCTGTACATATGAAACAGACTGAGGCTGAAGATAATGTAGATCCTGACCAAGATCGCCTTAGAGCACCTATGGCTAGAAAGTGGTCTAGAGAAGCCAAACCTTGCCGGGCAGAAATCTCTGTGTTTAGGCTGCGGAGGGAATTACCCCAGACAGGCCTGTAAATTCAAAAATACAATTTGCCTCAGGTGCCAAAAGAAAGGGCACTTAGCCAAGGTTTGCAGGGCTTTCCTACCACCCCTTCAGAGCCCTAATTTCCAGGATACTAGGGAGCAGTCTATTACAAAGACTGCTTCACATTAAAGAGGATGGATAAGTATTTTACAATTAATTTAAACAAATAGACTAAGGGGAAAGACAATTTTCGTGAACGTTAAAATTGAAAATAGTCCATGTAAAATGGAAATTGATACAGGCTCCTCCTTGTCAATTGTTTCCTGGAGCACCATTAAATGTTTTATTCCTCAGATATCAAAGAGATGGATACAGCCCTGCAGCCTTCACGCCAGAGACTACCAATCAAACCTGGTGCCAGTCATTGGAATACTTAAATTAGGGTAAGTTTCCAAAATTTTGTGGGAAATCTGCCCTTAGTTATTGTAGAAGGTTCACTTCCAAGTTGATTAGGTTTGAATTGGTTTAAATCATTGGGATTGGGCATAAGTGGCATCAATTCCATACAAGAACCTGAGTTAGAAAACCCCTTAATGGAATTTAAGGATGTGTTTGGTGGGTCTCTAGGCAAATACACAGGCAACATTCAACCTGGATCCTTCACAATATGGCATTGGGGCTATTTGAGTCATAGATTGCCCAATGGAAAGGAAGCCCCAATAGCCTTTTTCTCCAGGATTTTTGTTACAGCAGAGCGAAATTATAGTCAATCAGACAAAGAGGCTTTGGTGGCAGGAGTTAAAGAATTTCATGAATATTTATATGTCAGGCAATTCGATCTAGTTACAAATCATAAACCATTATTAGGATTATTGGCTGGGACAGACAGACACCCCAGGTGTTATCCCCACGTATGATTAGATGGGCAGTTTTCCTGCTGTGTATAATTATACACTGTTGTATCAAGCCGGAAAAAATTATGCCACGCTGATGCATTGAGCTGCTACCCTTTACCTATAATTGATGCATTCTTATACTACAGTGGGTTTCACTGTGTATTTTGATCCTAAGGTAAAGGACCAAACTAACTATAGGTATCAGTTACACCCGAACATTGATTATAACAGCCAGTATAGTAAATGACTGGGAACCAATAAATCTTATATTTGATGCATGCCAAGCTGTAAATTTAAATATATAGCCAAAAAGAACCTGTGGAGGATTGGAATGGGAAAATAAGATGGGAGTTTGATAAATATAAAAGTACTGTTTTATTTTATGAAGTGTATGAAAAATAGAAAGGGTGGTTAGAAATAAGTAAAATCAAAAATGTTATATAAGATGCTTAAAGATTTCAGAAATGGCGGTTGGAGTGTTTGACCTTGTGGGGTCCCTTCCAATTCTATTAATCTGTTATCAAATGAAATCTATCTCCCTGTATATACATGCTTTGCTTTTTATACTTTTGACATGCTCCATTGTTAAGCCTTTTTATATTTTTTATCTTAGGTATATGCCTTTTATATTATTATTATGTTCGGGGGGAGTTGTTATAATCTCTTTGGGAAAATGGTAGTATATGATGAGCTTAGAAAGAGGCCCTGATGAGGGGATGCTACATTCCTTAATGCTAAGGAAAGGTGCCACATGGGCAGCCAAAGCAAGAGGTACAGAGGGGTATGGATGAGAATGTAACGGAAGGAGACGATTCTCCCTGGAGACATCCTGGGATTAGCTGCAACACCTGAGGGCAAATCCAATGAACTTGAACTTGGGAGGGAATGAGTCTCAAGTAAGAGGGAACTTGAGTGATGAGATAAAATTGTATATAAAGTATGTTTTGAGGTTCTATAGGTGTAGCTTTTGATGTTGAACCTGCTTGTTAAGATTCTAAAGACCACCGATGGTTTGGAAGCCATCTTGTTATTTCTTTTTAATAAATCATCTTTGTTTTCAATGATCCAAGTTCTTTTTGTTGGCTTTGAGTTATTTCCAACAGTATCAAAATTCAAAAGCAGGAATTAAGTTAATAAATCCCTCTAGAGACAATGGTCCATCATCATCTTGTGCAGGAAACGTTGGATATACCATTGTTCTATAAATCCTTCTCCTTTAAAGACCAGTTATCATCTTTACACAAGAGATATTGCAGACTCTTGCAGTTCTTCCAATCCATAAAAAGCTCCTTTCCTCGGGGGGGAAAAGTATATTTGGGTCCACTTACCCTTTAAAAGAAACGACTGTTCTACCAATCCAATTTTCTTAAAACCATATCATTTCATCTGAAATCTGTTTTAATTCTGTTTTTCTTTGTTTTCAGGTTTCAATTACTTTACCCTTGTGCTATAAGCCACTTTCCCCAGACTCTGATTGGCATCTGTAAGAACTTTACATAAATACACATGTCGCTTTTGCTTGAGTAGTATGGACATGGGAATCATACAGAGAAATGGTGTTCGCACGTTACTTACTATAAGCAATCTAAAAGGGCTTTTACTCTAGATCAGTAACTGCTTTTACAGAAAGGAATGTACAAATAATTTATACCAATTTGGTTTCCTGGGAAAAAAAGAGGCACTTCTAGGTAACCAAGTGTTGGTAAGACTCCTAAGAGTGTATTTGTTAGGATTACTTGAGGACTTCTGGTTGAGGCGCTATATCGAAGCTGTGCGGAGGAACGGTCCCCATTCTGTATGCCTGAAAGTTTGCGCCTGGCAGCCCATATGGGTGAAGTCGAATCCTGGAGGAGCCAACGATAGAGAGGAGAAGACCCTGGGGTATTGGGGGAGATCTGCGACTCTTAGATCCTGCAGGGGAAAGTCCTGAAAACTAGCTCAAAAGAGATAGGTCTTTATGATCTGATCTGTAGAAGTGGCAGCCCAGCCGATTAAAGGTGGAAGCGAAGATTGAGAGCAGTATGGAATAGCAGTGAAAAGTGGATTAAAAGGGATACCAACGAAAGAAAACTTTGACATCAGAATGAGAGTGAGGCTCCAAACCGAGGATTGAAGCAAGCGGCGGATGCAGTGGTAGGAGCTGGCGTGTCGGACAGATTAAATGGTAACAGCGCAGAGAATCTGATAGATGGTAGACTGGGGCAGAGAGAAGAAAAGACACCTTTTGGGTTTCTGCTCCTAAGTTACTGAGATCCAGAGAGAAAGACTATTGGAATATTTTGATCTTGTTTGGTGATAGAGACTGAAGTAGATTGAACTTAAATAAGAAGCGAAAATGGTGACCTATAACTGGAATGATTGTGCATTTTGAGAGAAGGGAAGATATCTTGAAGAAGAAAGAAGCAAGCTGAGTAAAGGAAACTAGGACTTTATAACTAATCTACAAGTAATTATACATATTGACATATATTTTATTTAAGAAGTATATAGATAGTATTAAAACTGTGCATTTATAAAATAGCTATTTACAAACAACTGACTAACTTATAAGAATTAAGTGTTCCAAAAAACAGATGGTTTATTAATTAATTGAGGAATTTTTGATTATTGCTTATGAACTGTTGATTATTAGAACTCTTTTGAAGATAGAATTTATACTGGAGAACTGAAAGTTAATTGTAAAAGCATGGTAGAAAGTCAATAATTAATCTTGAATATTTCAAATACATATAGTGCAATTTAAGAGATATATTAGAAAAAGAGGGAAATAAGAGGTAGAATATAGAGTACAACAGAAACTGAGAGGTAGCTTTCAACTATATTTGTGAATAGTAGATTGGAAAGATTTGTTAAGATCATTGAGAATGACAACAACTACGAAAGTTGGAAAAAAGATGATGAGTATACCCTCCCCCGCTGGACAAAGATCATTGGATACACTGTTGGGGACAGAGAAACTAGCACTCACACCAACATTGCAAGCAGTTCAGTCTTTTCTTGCAATGGTGCAAGAAATGATGGTAAGAACACAGAAACTTATAGCAAGAAACCATGAAGACTTGAAAAGTGAAATGAAGAATGATATAGCAGAAGTGAAAGCAGAGATCCAGAAACTGGACAATAAATTTGGAACAATTCAAGAAGGAGTAGCAAGAAATTAGCAGAAACTGACGACCATGGAACTTAGAACTGAGAACATAGAAAAGAAACTTGAAGAGACTGAACAAAATTGGAAAATATTTTATTGTGAACTCCAAGAGGCAGTGGTTCAGCTTGAGCTGGAAAAAGCGGCGTTCTTCCTTAGATTCCAGAACATCGTTGAGGATAGGAAAGAAGACCTACACCCTCTCATGGGGGAATTAATAGTGGAGGCCTTTCAGAAAGACAAGATGGAGATTCTGAATGATTTGGATGAGGTCTACTGTGTGCAAACGCACTATGCATGTAGACACAAGCTCCTAAGGGAGGTCCAGGTATGCTTCACAAAGCAAACCACTAGGGATCTCCTGTATGGACGAATGAGGGATGAGCCATTGATATACAAAGGCCACGAAGTTGTTAAAACAGATTAAAACAGAGACTGAGGAGGATGAGAGAACAGAGGAGGAACTACAATTCCTCTCATCACAAGTGATTAAAAGCAACATAGCATTTAGATGGCTAACTCCAGAAGGACTTTTGATATCATGGCAGGAGAAGAATCAATTCCCTCGATAAGGTATGTGAATTCTACCGACGTTAACTGAGAATGGAGGAAGAACAAGAAAGTAAAGAAGAAGCGGAGAGCAAAAGCCAAGAAGAGATAACATCGGAGGATAAGGAAACAGAAAGGGAAAGAGAACAGAAGAAGAAAACAACTGACTGTGGAGAGAACTGAGAACAAGAGTCATAGAGTACCAACAATAAAATGAAGAGAGGGATCGCCCTACTATCCCTTAATATAAATAGACTAAACACATTACCCAAAAGGAAGCAAATTCTTATGAAACTCTTAAATCAAGATGTAGACATTACATGCTTACAAGAGGTGCATATCCCGAAACCAGATGGACATTTACTAGAATTCCCTAAATTGGGTAAATTACATCTGACCCTGACAAATGAAAAGAAGTATTTCACGTTAAAAATTGGCTAAATTCAAAATTAATATATAACAATGATGATGGAAGGATACTCCTTATAGAGAGAATAATAGAACAAAAAAAAAAAACATTATTGGTAGCAATTTATGTTCCAAACACCAATCAAAAGGAATTTTATCATAAACTTTACAAGAAAATTATAGAGACCAAATTAACAAATATATGTGTGGTAGGGGACTACAATGCAGTGTCAAATATAGAAAAGGACTATAAAAGTAGCAAACACAATAAAAAAGAGGAGAAAACTTCCAACAACATTTGATAAATTAGCCAAAGAAGTGAACCTAAAAGATTCCTGGAGGGAACTAAATCCAACTAAAAGTCAATTTACCTTCTTTTCCAACCAACACAAATCGTGGTCCAGGATTGACATGATCTGGGTGGACTCAGAATTACTGGAGAAAGTAGAAACAGTGGAAATATTGCCAAACACCCAGGCCGACTGACCACAATCCAATTAAAATGATTTGGAGAGGCAGGAAAAAGACAGGCAGATGGACTTTTAATAAGAGTCTATTGAGAGTTAAAGGATATACCCAAATGACAAAGAAGGAACTGAAGTTATTTATTGAAATTAACATGAATGAGCAGATAACAATCCAGAACTTATGGGACACAACAAAGGCCTATTTGAGGGGCTTAACAATAGCCTATGCAGCAAAAAAATAAAAATAAAATAAAGATAGGAAAAAGCAACAGAGTGTAAGATAGGAGGAATTGGAAAATCTAGAAGTTGAACTGCAAAAAGACCCGTACAATGAATTAATCAAAAAAGAATTACAGTTGACAAAACATGAAATAAATTTAAATTTCCAAGAAGAAATGGCCAGGAAATTGAAATTAGTCAAACAAAACTACTTTGAACGTGAATAAGCCTGGGAGATGGCTCTCACACAAATTAAAGAAGAGCAGGAGAAAAAAAATATAATATTACTACAGGATAACAATGGAACATTGTGCACACAAATAGACCAAAAGAAAACAATAGCCCATTTTTTTTTTGCTAATTTATATAAAAATGAAGAAATCTCAGAAGAGGACATTATAGAATAACCCCAAAAGAAGTAAGAGGCAATTGGAAGACAAAAAACCAATAAAACTCCAGGACCAGATGGTATACCAGTGGAATTCTATAAGGAATTCCAATATATAATAGGGGACTTGGTGGAGTTATACGATGCTGCCTTAAATTGAGCAAAAATACCCCAAACATGGACAGAAGCTCTGATAACCCTTATTCCCAGAGAACAAATTGATCCCCACCAGTTTAAAAACTGCAGACCTATCTCACTCCCGAATGTTGATTATAAGATTTTAGCAGCAATAATGTCTGAAAGACTGAAAAAAATATTAAATGATATCATCCATCCAGATCAGAATAGGTTTCTCCCAAATAGATACATAAAAAATGCAATAATAATAATGGATGTCCTAGAGTATTACAAGACTAACTAATAAGCAGATGGCAATAATGTTTTTGGACACCCCAAAAGCGTTCAATAATTTAAATTGGAAATTCCTCATTGAGTAATTAAATAGGATGAAATTTGGTGAAAAATTTATAGGATTGATTAAAACAATATATTCCACACAAAATGCAAAAGTAGTGATTAATGGAGAAACCACAATTTAAAAATAAATAAAGGAGTGAGAGAGGGATGTCCTCTTTCCCAATACTATATATATTATCAGCGGAGGTATTATTGACTCAGATAAGGAAAAATCAAGATATTCAAGGATTGACCATAAACCAAGAGACATACAAATTGCAAGCGTTCGCTGATGATATGGTCTTCATAATGGAAGACCCAAAAGAGTCAAGTAAAAATCTAATGCAAGAGATAGAGACATTTGGAAAAGTAGCAGGGCTTTAAATCAACAAAGAAAAGACCAAAATAATAATGAAAAACTGTACTAAAAGGCAGAATGGGGAATTGACAAAGGAATTAGGGATTCAGATAACGAAAAGAATAAAATATTTGGGGAGTTGGCTCACAGAGAAATGTTCTACAATAAAGGCAGATAACTATGATAAATTGATAGATCAGGTACAGAAAGACCTAGACAGATGGGCAAATATACAAGTCTCGTGGATGGGAAGGATAGCGACCATCAAAACAAATGTATTACCAAAATTATTATATCTTTTCCAAACTGTGCTAGTCAAACTAGGGGGAAAATTCTTCGAAGACCTGTATAAAAGAATTGCCAAGTTCATTTGGCAAGAGAAAAAAGCCAGAATAAAATATAAATTAATGCAGGATAGCAGAAGTAAGGGAGGATTGGCCCTACCAGATTTTGAGTCATACTACCAGGCTGCAGTTAGTACCTGGATCAAAGATTGGGTTAATCTGGCAGATAAAAGAATAGTGATGTTAGAAGGCTTTGACCTACAGCTTGACTGGCACACATTTCTTTGGAATGGAAAAAACAGATGTCTTAATTATTTTCAAAGGCACTGGATGAGAAACACCTTGCTACATGTATGGGAAAAAATCAAAAGAAACCACTATGTGAAAATACCTCTCTGGCTATCCCCAATGGATGCACTAATATACCCCAATGCTATGGATTGGAATAAAACAATAAAATATAAACAACTGATAACAGGTGAAAGTGAACTAAAAACACAAGAATTGAAATAGGGTGGTGGCCATATATCCAAATCCAAACAAGATATAAAAAAGATAAGGAACAATTTGGCTTTTATAATATAGTTCAGGAATTAGACAAAATATTACAAGGAGGTGAAAAAGATGATTACTAAAATGTATAATTACTTATTGGAATTTAAAATGGAAGAGGAGACAGTTAAAAAGAACACGATAATATGGGCCAAAAACTTTGGCCACAATATTGATTTAGACCAATGGGAATGAATATGGCAACCTAATTATAAACTAATGTTGTTGGTCTCCTATAAGGAAAATATTTATAAAATATTTTATCGGTGGTACCTTCCACCAGCGAGACTAGTTAGAATGTTCCCCAACCTGTCAGCTAAGTGTTGGAAGTGCAACCCTAGCCAGGGAACGTATTTTCACAAGTGGTAGACATGTCCTCAAGCACAAAAGTATTGGCTCAAAATCTGAGCATGGCTAGAAAAATTAACAAAAAGAAAGACTGAGTTTAAATCAGAGATTTTTCTATTGGGAATGTTAGAACCAATATGAGACAAGAAGTACCAACATCTAATACCGTACATTATAACAGCTGCAAGAATTGCTTTTGCCCCAAAATGGAAATAGACCATGGTACCCACAGACCTGGCAGTAATTAACAAAATTTATCAATGCGCAGAAATGATCAGATTAACTATGGTATTAAAAAACAAGGAAGGAGTTTTTTTTATAATATGGAATATATGGTATAATTGGCTAAAAAAAGGAACTAAAGATGTTTAGTGAAAATGAGCAAGGAAACTCTAAAGAACAGGATAGGTGATGTATGTATATGTAAATATGTATATATGTAAAGAAATATAAATATATCAATATGGTAATTCAATAACAATATAATAAGTAAGGACTTAGTAAATAAGCAATAGATATATTGGTAGTAAATGAATCGAATTGTCACTAAAGAATATGCACACTGAATATGCACGCCGAAGAGGAAAATTATTACTGGTTGAAAAAAAATCAAATGAAGGGGGAGCAGAGGTGGAGTGTCTATGATGCTTACAATATGTCTCAACAGGCAACAGTGTCTTCAAAATTGCAGGCTCCTCAGTAGCAATTCTGGAGTTGCTTCCTCTAATTATTAAATGTCTGAGAAGCTTTTCCTTTCTTGATTCCTGAGACTTATTTGTCTCTTTTGCCTGATTGGCGATTCCAATATTCTTTACAAGGCTGGGACTTCCTGATGTCTTGCCATATTTCAGCATAAAGACCACTTTACCAGGCTGTTCCTTACTACTATCATGCACTACAACAGAAGAAGTCAAAGGAGACAGCTGAGTTGGAAGATGTAAAATGGAGCGCTTCTGTAAGGAGTGAACTGATGCTTGAGCAAGCCTCTTAAGGAAAGAAACCCGCTGAGCATCTTGTAGTGCTACAGGCTTCCCTTTTTTCCCGTTTCATTTCTCCCAACCTCAAGATCTTCCTGTATTTTTCTTTGGTACCATTTTAACCTTTTAACAGGGTTTTTAGTCTTCAGTTTTATAGCACTTAAAGTTTCTGAAATCTCTGCAGCTACTTCCTTCTGGATGTTGTTGTTGTTGTTGTTGTTGTTGACAAAAAACAACAGTGTACACAGGAAACGAGATAACTATCCTGGGTTTCATATCTCAAATCCTGTTGCCTAAGCTACATAATACTTATGGGAATATGTTTTTCAGATCCAATAAGAAAATTGAATATAGCCAGATCACCAGTCATTGATTTTGCCTTTACATACCTGGTTTTCAGGTGTATCTTTCTTCTGTCTATCCAGAAACGTCCTCAAAGAAACAATTAAAGAGAAAAATAGTGAGATCTCAGACTGGATAAAGCCCTGTTGACAATGTTCAAACCAAATATGGCATACATTTCTGTACTGGAGGAATACACAAACTCTTATCATTTAAATGAAAGATGTATTTATTTCTGCTAGATCGGTGGATCGGGTCACATAAGAGGCGAGACGCGAAAGTGAACAATCAGCTCTTTATTTCAGCTCTGAACAAGGACAGCTTAAAGTGTGCGAGCTGCTTGGCTTTATACAGCCGGCCGGCGGCTCGGCGGCCAATGGCAGCGCTTTGAATCTCCCGCGATCGGCTCGGCCAATCGCGGTAGATTCTTAGCGCTCCAATCACAGGCATTCCGCGAACCAATCGGGTTGCGGTCTGGGTGGACCAATCAGAATGCGAGTCTCCAAGAATGTTAATACAGAACACCCCTCCCCTCATGGTTTCGTCCGACGCAGTGTCGTGACGTAGTCGCGCAGGTAGGTGGGGCTTCGAACCTGTCTGGCTGACCTGCGTGGCTCAGTCGGTGTGTGGTCGTCGGCCGGTTCGGCCGGGCTCCGCGTCACTCTCCACTTCGCTAATGGAACCGCCTGGAAGGGTGAGCTGGGCCTGTCACCGCAGCTCCCGCCCGGGCTGCTTGGGTTGGTCGAGTTGCGGTTCCTGTTGCTCTCGCTCGGTCTTTCTGGGCTGGTTGAGCTGGCTTGGCTGTACCTTCCAGGTGAAGATCCCGTCTGCGACAGTTCGAGGTCTGCTGGTGAGTATGGCTGGTTTGTTTGGGTGTTTCTGTCTTCTGGTGGGGGGTGTTCAGCTTGCGTTGGGGGGTGTGCCATTGATGCTTCCGGCCTGCCGTTGTTTACCGGCTTGGATGTTGGGGCTTCCCCTCCCTCTCTGCTTTCTTTGGTTGTTGTTGTTGAGGTGTCGGGGGTGCTGGAGGCTAGTCTGGACCGTAGCTGGTCGATGTGCCGCTTCCAGTTCCTTCCGTCTGTCGTTTGGAGTCTGTATGATCGGGGCCCGGTTACCTGTGTTATTTGCGCAGGTACCCAGATGGGGTCTCCCGTGAAGTTCTTCGCGTAGACCGTGTCCCCGATGTTGAATGCCCGGTTCCGGCTGGAGGAGTCCGGGGGTTTCTCAGGGTTGTAGGTGGGGTGTAGGTGGTCCAGTGGGGACCTCAGTTTCCTTCCCATTAGTAACTCCGCTGGGCTCTTGTTTGTGGTCGAGCTCGGCGTGATGTGCTGTATGAAGAGTAGTTTGTTTATTTTTTCCTGGATGTCGCCGGTTTCGATTTTTTGGATGGCTTTTTTTGTGTATTGGACCATCCGTTCCGCCCTACCGTTCGCCGCCGGGTGGGCCGTCGAGGTCAAGGCGTGTCGGATGCCTCGTTCGGCCAGGTATTTCTCAAATGCCACTGCCGTGAACTGTGGCCCGTTGTCCGACACTATGACATCTGGTAGCCCGTGCGTTGCAAAGAGTTTGTTGAGCTTGTCGATGACCGCCTCTGTTGTTGTTGCCCTCATAGCGCTTACCTCCAGCCAGTTGCAGTAAGCATCTACGGTGATGAGGAATGTATGCCCCTTGGTTGGCCCGGCGAACTCTATGTGTATTCGCGACCATGGTCCTCTCGGGGTTTCCCACTCCAGGACCGGGGCGGTGGGGGGGTTGGCTCTCAATTCTTGGCACCTGCTGCAGCCGGCGACCCATGTCTCGATTTGTTTGTCCATCCCTGGCCACCAAGCGTAGCTTCTGGCCAGGGCCTTCATCTTAACGATCCCCGGGTGTCCCTCATGCAGCATTGCCAATACTCTGTTTTGCAGCGCTTCCGGTATGACTACCCGGTCGCCCCAGAGTATGCACCCCCTTTGTGAGAACAGCTCAGTTTGGCGGTTTCGGAAGGCTTTGAACTGCTCGCCGCCATCATTTTCTGGCCACCCCCGCTCTACCCAGCTCAATACCCGCGCCAGCCGTTTGTCTTTATTTGTTTCATGGGCAATGTCTGGCGCGGTTACGTGCGTGCTGGGTAGGGTCTCGATTTGCAGGGTCGTCATTGTGGGCGCTGGGTCATCGTCTAGGTCGGGTAGTGGTGACCGGCTTAGTGCGTCAGCTTGCGGGATGTTTTTTCCGGGCCGGTGTGACAGTTCGTATGAGTATGCGGCAAGGAACTCGGACCACCTCGTCATCCGGGGTGACAGGATGTTCGGGGTGGCCTTGTTCCCTGCAAGTATCCCGAGCAGGGGCTTGTGGTCTGTTATGATTGAAAAGTTCCTACCGTAAAGGTACTCGTGGAACCTTTTCACCCCGGCGACGATGGCGAGGGCTTCTTTGTCCAGTTGACTGTAATTTCTTTCTGGCTTGGCCAGCGTTCGGGAGAAAAAGGCGATGGGTGCTTCCTTCCCGTCGGGTAGGTGTGGCTGAGGACTGCTCTGATGCCGAAAGGTGATGCGTCGCACGTTACCATGAGCGGGAGGGTCTCGCTATACTGGATCAGGACTGCATCCGATGTCAGCAGGTTTTTGTTCGTTGGAACGCAGTCTCCTCCCGCTTCCCCCAGGTCCAGATGGCCGCTTTATCTAGTAACCGGTGCAGGGGTTCCGCCACGGTCGCCTTTTGGGGTAGGAAAACATTGTAAAAGTTAAGCGGTCCCAAAAATGCCTGTAGTTCCGCCTTGTTTGTTGGTGTGGGGGCTTCCTTGATGGCTCTGAGTTTCTTCCCGGTTGGGTGTATTCCGTGCCGGTCCAGGAGGTACCCCAGGAACTCGACCCTCTCGGTATGGAGTTGGCATTTGTTTCTTTTGACTTTAAGGCCGGCGTCTTTGAATTTGTTAAGCACCGCCCTTAAACGGGTCTCCAATTGTTCTTTGTTGGCGGCTGCAATCAGCACGTCATTGAAGTAGGGAACCACCCCTTTTATTCCCTGGAGGAGCCTCTCCATGAGACTTTGGAAGACTCCTGGGGTGACGCTGACTCCAAATTGGAGTCGGTTGCACCGAAAAGCCCCCCGGTGTGTAACAATCGTTTGCGCTTCGGCTGTCTCCACATCGACTGTCAATTGCTGATACGCTTGTGCCAAGTCGAGTTTTGCGAAGACCTGGCCTCCCCCCAGTGAGTGCAGAAGGTGCTGTACTACTGGGACTGGGTAGGCGCTTTGCTGCAGCGCGTGATTGAGGGTGGCCATGTAGTCCCCGCAAATCCTTATGGAGCCATTGGGCTTGATGGGGGTGACTATTGGTGTTTCCCAACGGGCATGGTCGATGGGCTCTAGTACCCCTTGCGCGACGAGCTTGTCTAGTTGCTCGTCGATTTTCGGCTTGAGCGCAAAAGGCACTCGCCGGGGTTTGAGGCGGATTGGGGCGACGTTAGGGTTAAGGTTGAAAGATATAGGGGCCCTCGGTACTTGCCTAGCGAGTTGTCAAAGACCTCCTGGAATTCTTTTACGAGCGTCGCTTCCCAATCGGCCTCGTCTGTGTGATGGATGCCCGTCACTTCGATGCCCAGCGGGGCGAACCATTGCAGGCCGAGCAAGCTGGGGCGGTCCCGGTCCACAATTGTGAGTGGCAAGATGTCGGTGTGGTCCTTGAACGTGACCTTAAAGTGCCCGATGCCGACCACAGGGATGCGGTTTCCCTGATAGTCTTTCAGGATCAGCTTCTGGTTGTCTAGTTCGTTGCGGCGGATGGTAGGGACTAGGCGCTTGATTGTGCGCCAAGAAACCATTGAGAGGTAGGACCCAGAGTCCACTTCCATCTCGCAGGGCTGGTCCTCGATGCACAGGGCCACGTGTACCTTTCGGGCGTCCATGGTTGACGAATGGCCGATGACGACCGTCTGGTGGGTTTCCTCGCGCCGCTGTGCTTCGCTGAGTCGTCTGCTGCTGCTGTCGCGGCTCCACCGGCTCTCGGTCGGTCAGTCTCGGTGCCTGGGGGGGGGTGCCGTCTCATCGTCGTGGGCTGTTTCCACGTTGCTGCGGGCTGTAGCTCTTTTTGTTGCGGCACACCTTGGCGATGTGCCCCCGCTTCTCACAATGCCTGCAGATGGCGTCGAGAAAACGGCATTCGGAGCGGGGGTGATCACCGCCGCAACCAGCGCAGTGTAAACCCGACTTACGTCCCCTGCGGTCCCGGCGGTCGCGCTCGGTCTGTAGCCGATGGATTTCCTCGTCGTCGTCGTCCTCGGTGTCGGATTGGGGTTCAAGGTCACCATGATGCGTGGTTGTTTCTCGACGGCTGGATTCCCCGGGCTTCTCGGTGGTGGGGGTTGCTTCGTTGGTCAGTGGCCGTTCGGTCGTGTTGGCTTGCCTCATCCAGGCTGCTGACTGGCGGGTGGCCTCGGCGGCGGTGGCCTCGGCGAGGGCGTCGGCGAGGGAGATGTTGCCTTTGGCCATCAGCCGGCTCTGCAGCACGGGGTCTCGGAGTCCAAGGACGACTCGGTCCCGAAGTGCCTGGTCCAGGTTGGGGAATTCGCAGGGGCCTCCCAGGTTCCGTAGCTGGGCCACGAAGTCGCCGATAGTCTCGCCTTCGCGCTGATCTCGGCGGTAGAAGTCGTGCCTACGAATGAGGATGGGCACGGTCGGGGCGTAATGGCGTCGCAAAATGGGCTCGAGGTCAGCCCAGTCCATCTCCTTGACATCGGCGGGCTTTGCCAGCGCCTTGGCCATTTTGAACACTGCGGGCCCGCAGTGTGTGAGGAATACTGCCCATTTCCTCTGGCCGTTGGCGTCTTTGAGGTTGCTGCATTCCAGAAACATCTGGAAGCGGTCGATGTATGACTCCCAGTCTTCGGTTGCTGGGTCGAATGGAGTGGGCGGCAGGGTGCTGGCCATTGTGCAGGGCGCCGATCACCGTTTGCCACGTGCTAGTTGGTCCTCGCCTCACGATCCCACCCTCGTCGCCAGTGTTAGATCGGTGGATCGGGTCACATAAGAGGCGAGACGCGAAAGTGAACAATCAGCTCTTTATTTCAGCTCTGAACAAGGACAGCTTAAAGTGTGTGAGCCACTTGGCTTTATACAGCCGGCCGGCGGCTCGGCGGCCAATGGCAGCGCTTTGAATCTCCCGCGATCGGCTCGGCCAATCGCGGTAGATTCTTAGCGCTCCAATCACAGGTGTTCCGCGAACCAATCGGGTTGCGGTCTGGGTGGACCAATCAGAATGCGAGTCTCCAAGAATGTTAATACAGAACAATTTCCGTTTCTCAAAATGGACTCAAAAGGCCTTTTCAGTCACAAGACTCTTCTGTGCATTTACAAACAGTGTGCAGAGCAGAAGAAGCCTTAATAATAACCTCTTATGCTGAAACACACACCTGCAATTGTCTCCAGAGTTTTAAGAGTGCAGGTTGCAGGTAACCATGTAGCTATTTGAGATCTTATTTATTTTTTGGCTTCATTAGTATGCATGTCACACTGGAAATCTGAATTTTAATGTTTGTTCAGCACTGAAAATAATTCAAAGTTGCCAAGAGGAGAGGGGGGAAAAAAGGATATGAGGCCAGTTGAGGAACGTAACAGGAAGCCAATGCTAAACATACAAATTCAGCCAGCAAAAAATGAAATTATTTGGTGATGTTTTCAGTGTTTACAACTTTTAGATGCAGCACCTTGTGAATTAAAATTTGCTTTTTAGGAGTGAAACTTATAAGTGCATTGCCACTTAATATTGAGGCTGTTCCTCATAAACAGGTTTTTCACTGTATAGAATTGCAAAAACTAAGTATCTCCAGGCAAGAGTTACTGTTTTACAGGAGGCATTCCATCTGTTCCTTTGGAAGTTTGATGAGAACAGATCTGTTTAATCAAAAAAGAAAGGTGTGATTATGAGGGATAAATGTAAAGATTTTTCACAGTGAGGAAAAAGAATCAATGAGTGACACAGAGAACAATGTTTCCCCCCTCCCTGTGCTTCTCAGTAAGAAACTTTTCTTTTTTCTCTATTTTCTGCTTATAAAAAGGTGTGGGGTCTCCAACATGGTCATGGTAAACCTCGTAAGAAGGTCTTATGGACCAAATCAAGCCTACCAGCCAGAGGTTCCCTCTCAGAATTTAAGATGGAATGAATCCAAACTTAATACACCCATTTAGTCAGGATTTGTCCGCTTCACCAAAAATTTTTAAAAATCAGTCCCACCCTTTTTTTGAGGTTGAATATATTATATTAAATCCTGGCTGCAGTAATACACTTTCTGAGTTATGGTGTTCAAGGAAATGCTAGGGATTCACTAAAGCAGTATATAAATTGAGAGTTTGGAGAAATTTATCTTTTCATTACTGGACTTTGAGATATAGTGGGTAAATAAATTAATATAAGGATCTCTAGAAAAATATTTTAACGTACCTCAATCAAACAAATTATTAAAATAACAACCACCATCACTGTTGTCACTGAAACAGCCAATCGCCAATTGATGCTACTCCCATATTGTCGAATTCCCTGCTTTGGTATCTGCAAGGTTAAACAAAGAGAAGTAAAGTGGAAGGCGGGCATTCACGTATTTGAATGTAAAAGCTCTTTTCCCCAGAAAAAAAGTATATTCAGGCCAACCTACCCTTTAAAAGGAACAACAGCTTTATCAATCCTGTTTTCCTAAAATCATCATATCTGAAATTTCTGGTTTAATTCTGATGAACCTCATTCTGTTTTTCTTTGTTTTCATGTTTCAGTTACTTTACCTTTGTGCTATACTCCACTCTCCCCAAATGCTGATCAGAGTTTGTAAAACCTTACATATATACACACAGCCGCTTATCCTTGTATATAGGGATGGGAATCAGGCAAAGAAGTAGTGTTGGCACATGCACATTACTATAAACTACCTAACAAGGCTTTTACTCAAAAAAGTAATTGTCCTTACAGAAATGAATGTGCACTTAATTCACATCAACTTAACCTCTTGGAATAAAAAAGAATCTAGGTAACCAAATCTTGTAATACTTTGATAGTGCACCTGTTCGAATTATTTACCTCGTCAGAAGGTTTCTTCATTTTTCTGGCACTTGCTGTAGTTATATTGGTTTCATTTTTAGTCAAGAACAAGTAGGATTTCAACAAATCAGAAGCTTCCTTCATGTTTTTTCTCTTATTGAAGAGTTTCATTCCAAGACCCGTTCTAGAGATGAGAAAAGCACAAGAATTTTGGGTAGCCAGTTCTCTACAGTTCACTTTTATGATACGGATCAAGTGGGCAATCAGGTTCCTCATAGGTGCATTAAGAATCAGGTGTGCCAACTGTTGTAGAGCAGCGGAGGAAACGAGGCTGAGCCAGAGTGAACGTTAAAGGCTTTATTGCAAGAATAAAGGGTTGCCGCGTCTGCCTTCTAACTTGGCAGGTTAGCTGGCGGCAACGGGGCTGACACTGCTCGACAGCCGCCTTTTATAGCCGGCTGTCAAACGGTGTCAGCCAATGGGAGCGGCTGGTGCTCCCGCTCAAACAGTGGACCTGGTTGGGGACTCCAACCGGTCCCAAAGACATAACACTCCTTACCCCCAGCCGGGAGCATGCATAGTCCTTCAGGTAGGTTGGTTGTCTGCGCTGGCGGCAGGATCGACGTAGTCCAGGCAAGCTGCTGGCTGGAGTCAAGTCCTCGCCCTCAGGAAGCGTCTCGGTGGTTGTTGAGGAGCGGGCTCGGTCGGGTGGGTCGCTCTGCGAATTAGGTAAGCCCCCCTGTTCGGGCTGACCTTGGTGAGTCGCTTGGTCCGGACGGCAGACAGGTTCGCTTGGTTGTTGGCTCGGGGTCCCTTGTTGGTAGACCGGGTCCTCCAGCGAACTCTCTTGGTCGATGGGGTAGATCGGGTCCTGCAGGGAGCTTCCGTCTGGGTAGACCGGTTCCGGCAGGGAGCCCTCGGTGCTAGGAGATTGGGCTGGGTTGGCATCAGCTGTGCTTCTCCATCGCCTTCTGAGCTGGTCCACGTGTCTACGCCACAGGCATCCATCTTCCAGGAGGACTCTGTAGGATCTAGGACCTGTGACTGACACCACTTGACCAGGTACCCACAGAGGGTCCCCTGCATAATTTCTGGCGTACACCAGGTCATGCAGGGCAAAGTCCCTGACCAAACTGTCAGATCCTATAGGGGTGTCAGGGCAGTAGTGGGGGTGCAACCTGTCCAGGGTGGTCCTAAGGCGTCTCCCCATCAAGAGCTCTGCTGGGGATTTATTTGTAGTGGTGCATGGCGTTGTATGTTGGCTCAGGAGGTAACGGGACAGTTTGGAGTGCCAGTTTTCCTGGCCAAACCTGGCAAGTGCCTCTTTTGCTGACCTGACTGCCCTCTCAGCCATCCCGTTGCTAGCTGGGTGAAAAGGGGCTGTAAGGATGTGTCTGATGCCCAAGTTGGCAACGTACATACTAAACTCGCAAGACGTGAACTGGGGGCCATTGTCAGACACCAGCGTATCAGGGAGCCCATGGGTGACGAAGAAACGGGTCAGAGCCTTAACAATTGCTTGAGTGGATGTTGAAGGTAGTAGGGCCAAGTCTATCCATTTGGAATAAGAGTCTACTACAACCAAGAAGGTCCTTCCATGTACTGGTCCAGCCAGGTCGATGTGCAGGCGAGACCAAGGACCACTAGCACTTTCCCACTTGGTAGGCGTGGCTGCTGGTGGGGCAGCCCTGGTTTCTTGGCAAGGTTGGCATGAGCTTACCCAGTTGGAGATTTGGGCATCCATGCCGGGCCACCAAACGTAGCTGCGGGCCAGAGCCTTCATCCTTACGATGCCTGGGTGGCCCTCGTGAAGTACCTTTAGGATGGGTACCCGAAGGGTGACTGGGATGACTACTCTTGTTCCCCACAACAGACATCCTTGTAGCTTCGACAATTCCTGCTTACGGATTTTGAAAGGAGCAAAGTCAGAAGTGTATTGTGTTTCAGGCCACCCCCTTCCCACCCAGTCCATGACTTGGGCAATTATTCTGTCTTTTTTTGAATGCGCAGCAATGTCCTCGGCTGTAACCGGCAATTTTAGTTCATTAACTTCAAAAATGGCATGAACGGGTGCTGGGTCTTCGACTGGGACTGGCAGGGGGCAGCGACTAAGGGCATCAGCGTGACTCAAGTTTTTTCCAGGGCGATGCACCAACTTGAATGAGTAAGCGGCCAGGAACAAAGTCCACCTGGTCATTCTAGGTGATAGTACCTGTGGGGTTTGCTTATCCCCTGATAAAAGCCCCAGGAGTGGTTTATGGTCAGTTATAAGTTCAAAATGGTGCCCAAACAAGAATTCATGAAACTTTTTCACTGCAGCTACTGCAGCCAAGGCCTCCTTATCTATTTGGCTGTAGTTCCTTTCTGCAGTAGAGAAGGTCCTAGAGAAGAAGGCAATTGGTGCCTCAGAACCGTTGGGAAGCCTGTGGCTCAGAACAGCCCCAATCCCAAAGGGGGATGCATCAGCAGCTAGGACCAGGCGGAGTCGTTGATTATATTGGATTAAAACTGCATCAGATGTGAGTAAGGATTTGACTGACTTGAAAGCGTGGGCTTCTTTGGGTCCCCAATGCCAGGGGGATTCTTTGTCTAACAGTCTGTGTAAGGGTTCAGCAATAGATGCTTTGTGCGGGAGAAATGAAGCGTAAAAGTTTAGTAGCCCTAGAAAGGCTTGGAGCTCCGTCTTGTTAGTTGGAGTGGGTGCCTCATGGATAGCCTTTACTTTGGATTCGACTGGGTGAATGCCAGAGGCATCTATCCTATACCCCAGAAAGTCCACTTGCCTAGTGGCGATGGCGCACTTCTCCCTTTTAAGTTTGAGGCCATGCTGCCTAAACTTCTCTAGGACTGCTCTGACCCTTTGTATGAGCTGAGGTCTGTCAACTGCTGAGACTAAAATGTCATCGAAATTAGGGACAACCCCCGGGAGACCTTGGAGAATCCTTTCCATGAGGGATTGGAATATACCCAGGGCCACACTTACACCGAATTGGAGGCGTTTACACTTGAACGCCCCTCTATGTGTGACTATGGTTTGTAATTCAGCTGTCTGATCATCAACAGGGAACTGTTGGTATGCCTGGGACATATCTAATTTGGCAAAGATGGTGCCGGGCTCGAAGGTGTGTAACAGGTGTTGAATAACAGGGACAGGGTAGGCGCTGACCTGCAGATAACGGTTGAGGGTGGTTTTATAGTCTGCGCAGATTCTTATGCTGCCATCTTTCTTGAGTGGGGTGACTATGGGGGTCTCCCATTTGGCAAAGTCAGTTGGCTCTAACACCCCTTGCTTCAGTAACTTATCTAATTCTAAATCTAACTTAGGACGGATGGCAAAGGGCACTCTGCGTGGCTTAAGGCGAAGGGGAATTGCCTGGGGGTCCACAGTGAAGGAGATGGGGGTGCCAGAATAGCAGCCCAGCTCGCTGCTAAAAACATCAGAGTAGTCTGAGAATAGGGCGTCTATGTCAGAGGTTGAGACAGCATGGATCCCCGTTACACTAAGGCCGAGAGAAGGGAACCAATCTAGTCCCAACAGACTGGGGAGGGCACCATTAACAACCACCAAAGGCAAATGGCCTTTAAAACCTTGGAACTGAACTAAAAACTTGCCTTTCCCGAGGACAGGGATGTTCTTGCCTTGGTAGTCCCGCAGTGTCAGGTGGCATTTCTGCAGCTTCTTCTTTGAGAATCTGGGATGAATCTTCTTTAGGGTTTCCCAGGAGATGATCAAAAGTGCAGATCCCGTGTCTACCTCCATTCTGCAAGGCTTACCTTCTAAAGAAACAAAAATACTGATTTTATTAGGAGTCTTGGAAGTATGGTTCGTGTGGTAGCAAGTATAGCAGTCCTCCACTTGCCTTTGGAAATTAGCAGGTGGTGGAGGTCTCTGAGGGAGGTTTCGCCCTGCTTGGCAGACTCTGGCTAGGTGGCCTTTCTTCTGACAATTTAGACAGATGGCATTCCTAAACCTGCAGGATGCCCTAGAATGGGAACCCCCGCAAGCTAGGCAAATGGGAGGTTGCTTGGGGGTGAAGCTGTTTCTCTGCCCCGCTCCTTCCTGTGAGGGCTTTTGTTGCCTAAGGCGGTTAATGTCTGTTGAGTCTATGGGGTCTTCTTCGAGGGAAACTTCCTCTGAATGAATAGTGGAGCTGCTGGGTTTTAAAGGAGTTCCTTGAATCTCAGCTGCTGATTGGGCAGAGAGTTCAGCAGCTTGGGCTTCTTCTACGGCTAAGGCTAGGGTTAAATTCTTTTTGGCTAGCAAGCGCCTTTGAAGCCTAAGGTCTCTAACCCCACAGACGATCTGGTCTAATAACATGTCCTCTAGGTAGTCTCAAAAACCACACTTTAAGGCAGCTGTTCTCAGAGCTGCCATATACTCATTAATTGACTCCCCCTCAGCCTGCCTTCTAGTTCTGAAGGCACATCTCCTGGCTATCTGGGATGGTTTAGGTGAGTCGTGGTTGGAGAGGATCTCTTGGAGTTCATCCCAAGGTACACTCCTGATAGCGCGAGGGGCAACTAGTGCTGTAGTGGTGTCAAAAACCGCAGCCCCACAGTAGCTGAGGAAGAAGGATTTTTTTGTGTTTTCAGCAGCATCAGTTAGACCAATAGCGTCGAGGAAGTAGCTGAAACGGTTTTTATATGAATCCCACGTTTCCTCGGTAGGCTTGAAGGGTGGAAATGTCGGATTGGCATTCATTTTTTTGAGGCGGCAGTGCCTGTCACCTTAGTCGTTGTGATTCAAAAATTCGCGCTCTTAGAAGAGCGTTTGCGGCTGCGCCTATCAGGCGGTGTCTGTCTCCCCGGCTGAGGGGCTTTTTGAGTTTCGCGCTCTTTGTGAGCGCCGGCGGCTGCGGCTTCAGCGCCCGTGGCTTCGCTCTTAGTGGCTACAGCTCTTCTGAATCGCACGTCTGGCAGCCTCCGATCGCATCCCGCCCTCGTCGCCAGTGTTGTAGAGTGGCGGGGGAAACGAGGCTGAGCCAGAGTGAACGTTAAAGGCTTTATTGCAAGAATAAAGGGTTGCCGCGTCTGCCTTCTAACTTGGCAGGTTAGCTGGTGGCAACGGGGCTGACACTGCTTGACAGCCGCCATTTATAGCCGGCTGTCAAGTGGTGTCAGCCATTGGGAGCGGCTGGTGCTCCCGCTCAAACAGCGGACCTGCTTGGGGACTCCAACCGGTCCCAAAGACATAACACCAACTGTTTTTGCACCTTAGCTTCACAGGCCTCTCCCTGAAGAAAATAGTTATCAGTGCTTGACAAAATGTCAGTAATCAGGGGAGCAAAGGTGGTTTCTTCCTGATCCTCCCAATCTGCTTCATCGGACAATGTTTTATCAGGCAACAGTTCATTCAATGTTTCAGACTCCTCAGTAGGTATTCTGGAGTTGCTTCCTCCAATTATTAAGTGTCTGAAAAGGTTTTCTTTTGATTCCTGTTCCTTCTCAAGTTCCTTCTCCAAAAGTTCATCCTCAATTTGTTTATTATGTGTTAGATCGGTAGATCGGTTTGCATTGAGAGGCGAGACTCGGAAGTGAACATTCAGCTCTTTATTGTGAATTTAGAAAAGGAACAGAAAAGGCTTGCGAGCCGCTTGGCTTTATATAGCCTGTTGGCGGTTCGGCGGCCAATCACAGCGCTTTGAATCTCCCGTGATCGGCTCAGCCAATCGCGGTAGATTCTTAGCGCTCCAATCACAGGAGTTCAGTAAGCCAATCATGTTGCAGTCCGGGTGGACCAATCGGAATGCGAGTCTACAAGAATGCTAATACAGAACACCCTTCCCCTCATGGTTTCGTCCGACGCAGCATGGTGATGTAGTCGCGCAGGTAGGTGGGGCTCCGTACCTGCCTAGTTGACCTGCGCGGCTCAGTCTGTGTGTGATCGTTGGCCGGTTCAGATGGGCTCCGCGTCGCTCTCAACCCTTTCGATGGAACCGCCTGGAAGGTGAGCCGCCCTGACTACCTGGGTCGGTCGAGCTGCGGTTCCTGCTGCTCCCGCCTGGTCTTTCTGGGCTGGTTGAGCTGGCTTGGCTGTACCTTCCAGGTGAAGCTCCCGTCTGCGACAGCTCGAGGTCTGCTGGTGAGTATGGTTGGTTTATTTGGACGTTGCTATCTTTTGGTGGGGGGTGTTCGGCTTGCGTTTGGGGGTGTACTGCTGGTGTTTCTGCCCTGGACCGTAGCTGGTCAATGTGCCGCTTCCAGCTTCTTCCATCTGTTGTTGGAGTTTGTATGACCGGGGGCCAGTTACCTGTGTTATTTGCGCAGGTACCCAGAGTGGGTCTCCAGTGAAGTTCTTTGCGTAGACTGTGTTCCCGATGTTGAATGCCCAGTGCCGGCTGGAGGAATCCAGGGATTTCTCCGGGTTGTAGGTGGGGTGTAGCCAGTCCAGCGGTGACCTCAATTTCCTGCCCATCAGTAGCTCTGCTGGGCTTTTGTTTGTGGTCGTGCTGGGCGTGATGTGCTGTATGAGAAGCATTCTGTTTATTTTTTCTTGAATGTCGCCGGTTTCAATTTTCTGGATGGTTTTCTTTGTGTATTGCACCATCCGTTCCGCCCGTCCATTCGCCGCCGAGTGAGCCATCGAGGTTAGGGCGTGTCTGATGCCCCATTCGGCCAGGTATCTTTCAAATGTCAGTGCCGTGAACTGCGGGCCGTTATCCGACACTAAGACATCTGGCAACCCATGCGTCGCAAAGAGTCTGTTAAGCTTATCGATGACCGCTTCTGTTGTTGTTGTCCTCATGGTGCTTACCTCCAGACAGTTGGAGTAGGCGTCCACTAGGATTGTATGCCCCTTGATCGGCCCGGCGAAGTCTATGTGTATTCGCGACCACGGTCCTCTGGGGGTTTCCCATTCCAGGACTGGAGCGGTGGGGGAGTGTGGATCTCGTCTCTTGGCACCTGTTGCACCCGGCGACCCATGTCTAGATTTGCTTGTCCATCCCTGGCCACCAAGCGTAAATTCTGGCCAGGGCTTTCATCTTGACAACGCCCGGGTGCCCCTCGTGTAGCATTGCCAGGACTCTTTTCTATAGTGTCTCTGGTATAACTACCCGGTCTCCCCAGAGTATGCACCCTTTTTGTGTGAACAGCTCGGTTTGCCGGTTCCTGAAGGCTTTGAACTGTTTGCTGCCCTCATTTTCCGGACACCCCCGCTCTACCCAGCTCAATACCCGCGCCAGCCGTTTGTCTTTATTTGTTTCTTGGGCAATGTCTGGCACGGTTAAGAGCGGGCTGGGTAGAGTCTCTATTTGCAGGATCGTTGTTGTGGGTGCTAGGTCGTCGTCTAAGTCTGGTAGGGGTGACCGACTTAGTGTGTCTGCGTGCGGGATATTCTTGCCAGGCCGGTGTGACAGTTCATACGAGTAAGCGGCAAGGAACTCGGACCACCTTGTCATCTGGGGTGACAGGATGTTTGGGGTGGCCTTGTTCCCTGCGAGTATTCCGAGTAAGGGTTTGTGGTCCGTAATGATTGAAAAGGTCCTACCATAAAGGTACTCGTGGAGCCTTTTCACTCTGGAGACGATGGCGAGGGCTTCTTTGTCCAGCTGGCTGTAATTTCTCTCCGGTCTGGCCAGCGTTCTTGAGAAGAAGGCGATGGGTGCTTCCTTCCCGTTGGGTAGGGTGTGGCTGAGGACTGCTCCGATGCCAAAGGGCGATGTGTCGCATGTCACCGTTAGCGGCAGGGTCTCGCTATGCTGGATCAGGACCGCGTCTGATGTTAGCAGGTTTTTTGTCTGTTGGAATGCAGTCTCCTCCCGCTTCCCCCAGGTCCAGGTGGCTGCTTTATCAAGTACCCGGTGCAGGGGTTCCGCTACAGTCGCCTTCTGGAGTAGGAAAACATTGTAAAAGTTAAGCAGTCCCAAGAACGCCTGTAGTTCTGCCTTGTTTGTTGGTGTGGGGGCTTCCTTGATGGCTCTGAGTTTCTTTCTGGTTGGGTGGATTCCATGCCGGTCTAGGAGGTACCCCAGGAATTTGACCCTCTTGGTGTAGAGTTGGTATTTGTTTTTTTTTTTTACTTTCAGGCCGGCGTCTTTGAATTTTTTAAGCACCGCCCTTAAACGGGTTTCCAATTGTTCCTTGTTGGCAGCTGCGACCAGCACGTCATCAAAGTAGGGGACCACTCCTTTTATTCCCTGGAGGAGTCTTTCCATGAGGCTTTGGAAGACTCCTGGGGCGACGCTGACTCTGAATTGGAGTCGGTTGCATCAGAAAGTCCCCCGGTGTGTGACAGTCGTTTGCGCTTCGGCTGTCTCGGCATCGACCGGCAGTTGCTGGTAGGCTTGCGCCAGGTCGAGTTTTACGAAGACCCAGCCTCCCCCCAGTGAGTGCAGAAGGTACTGTACTACTGGGACGGGGTAGGCGCTTTGCTGTAGCGCGTGGTTGAGGGTGGCCTTATAATCACCGCAGATTCTTATGGAGCCTTTGGGTTTGATGGGGGTGACTATGGGCATTTCCCAGTGGGCATGGTCAATTGGTTCTAAAACCCCTTGCGTGACAAGCTTGTCTAGTTGCTCGTTGATTTTCGGTTTGAGCGCGAATGGCACTCGCCGTGGTTTGAGGCGGATCGGGGCGACGTTAGGGTTAAGGTTGAAGGAGATAGGGGCCCCTCGGTACTTGCCTAGGGAGTCATCAAAGACCTCCTGGAAGTCCCTCACGAGCGTCGCTTCCCAGTCAGCCTCATCTGTGTGGTGGATGCCCGTCACTTCTATTCCCAGCGGGGAGAACCATTGCAGGCCGAGCAAGATGGGGCGGTCTTTGTCTATGAGTGTAAGTGGCAATACCTCGGTGTGGTTTTTGAAGGTGTCTTTAAAATGTCCGATGCCGGCTACAGGGATGCGATTTCCCTGGTAGTCCTTCAGGATTAGTTTTTGGTCGTCTAGCTCGTGGCGGTGGATGGTTGGCACTAGGCGCTTGATTGTGCGCCAAGAGACCATGGAGAGGTAGGACCCGGAGTCCACTTCCATCTCACAGGGCTGGTCCTCGATGCTCACCTCCACGTGTACCTTTTGGGTGTCCATGGTCGATGAGTGGCCGATGACGACCGTCTGGTGGGTTTCTTTGCACCGCTGTGCTTTGCTGAGTCGTCTGCTGCGGCCGTCGCGGCTCCATCGGCTCTCGGTTTGGCGGTCTCGGTTTCTGGGAGGGGTGCTGTCTCGTCGTCGGGGGCTGCTGCCTCGTCGTTGTGGGCTGTAGTTTTTCTTGTTCCGGCACACCTTGGCGATGTGCCCCCGCTTCTCGCAATGCCGGCAGATGGCGTCGGGGAAACGGCATTCGGAGCGGGGGTGGTCGCCGCCACAGCTGGCGCAATGGAATCCTGTCGGTCGCACTCAGCCTGTAGCCGGTGGATCTCCTCTTCTTCGTCATTGGTGTCGGATTGGGGGTCGATGTCGCCGTGATGTGTGGTTGTTTCTCGGTGGCTGGCTTCTCCGGGCCTTGCTGGTGCCGGGCTCGCTTCGTTGCTTGGCGGTCATTCAGTTGTGTTTGCCTGCCGCATCCCGGCTGCTGATTGGCGGGTGGTTTGGCTGCAGTTGCCTCGGCGAGGGCATCGGCGAGGGAGATGTCACCCTTGGCCATCAGCCGGCTCTGCAATATGGGGTCTTTGAGTCCGAGGATGACTCGGTCACGTAGCGCCTCGTCCAGGTCGGCAAACCCGCATAGACCCCCTAGGTTCCTTAGCTGGGCCATGAAATCGCCTATGGTTTCACTCTCGCGCTGATCCCGCCGGTAGAAGTCGTGCCTACGGATGAGTATGGGCACGGCAGGAGCATAATGGCGGCGCAAGATGGGCTCAAGGTCAGCCCAGTCCATTTCTTTTACGTCGGCGGGCTTTGCCAGCACCTTGGCCATCTTAAATACCGCGGGGCCACGGTGTGTTAGGAACACGGCTCGTTTCCTCTGACCATTGGCATCCTTGAGGTTGCTGCATTCCAGGAATATCTGGAAGCGATCGGTGTACGATTCCCAGTCTCGGTGGCTGGGTCGAATGGAGCGGGTGGCGGGGTGCTGCTGGCCATCTTGTGGGTCGTTGCGCGCTGTTTGCCACGTGCTGGTTCGGTTCCTCGCCTCACGATCCCACCTTCGTCGCCAGTGTTAGATCGGTAGATCAGTTCGCATTGAGAGGCGAGACTCGGAAGTGAACATTCAGCTCTCTATTGTGAGTTTAGAAAAGGAACACAAAAAGGCTTGCGAGCCGCTTGGCTTTATACAGCCGGCCAGCGGCTCGGCGGCCAATGGCAGCGCTTTGAATCTCCCACAATCGGCTCGGCCAATCGCGGTAGATTCTTAGCGCTCCAATCACAGGAGTTCAGTAAGCCAATCACGTTGCGGTCCGGGTGAACCAATCGGAATGCGAGTCTACAAGAATGCTAATACAGAGCACCATGACTATTTTTCTCCTCCGCTTCCTCACTGATAATGTGTTTTTGTGGTTGGGGCTTGCTGATTTCTTGCCAGATTTAAGAAGAAAGACCAGTTTACCAGGCTGTTCCTCACCACCATTATGCACTACAACAGAAGATGTCAAAGGAGGCAGTTGGAAGATGTAAAATGGAGCGCTTCTGTCGGGAGTGAACGGATGCTTGAGCAAGCCTCTTAAGGGAAGAAACCCGCTGAGCATCTAATAGTGCTAAAGGCTTCCCTGTTTTTTCCCTTTCATTTCTCCCAACCTCAAGATCTTCCTGTATTTTTCTTTGGTACCATTTTAACCTTTCTGTTGGCGCTTCTTTTTGAATCTCCAACTCATAGGTTTTCAACCTGTTTCCTTGTATTTCTTCTTTGAGGGTCACCTTTGTCCACCTCTCAACCTTGAGAGCTTCTGAAGTTTCTGTAGACCCTTCCTTTTGAATTTCCAATTCATGAGTTTTCAATCGGTTTCTTTGTATGTTTTCTTTGAGGGTCATCTTTGTCCACCTCTCAATCTTCAGAGCTTCTGAAATATCTGTAGCTACTTTCTTTTGACTCTCCAACTCATGACTTTTCACTTTGTGTCGATTATTCTTCAGTGCTTCTGAAATTTCTGTCGACCCTTCCTTTTGAAACTCTAACTTATGAGTTTTCTCTTTCTTTCCTGTTATTTTTTCTTTGAGAGTCAGCTTCAGCCACCTCTTAACATTCAGAGCTTCTGAAATTTCTGTAGGAGCTTCTTTTTGAATCTCCAACTCAGGAGTTTTCTTATTTGTTTGAGAGTCTTTCTTATTTTTTCTTTGAGAGTCACCTTTGGCCACCTATGTTAAACACTTGCAACCCAGTCCTAATTCTATGTACTCAGAAGTAAGCCTCATTGAGTTTAATATGCTCCCAAGTGATTCTGAGAGATTCCAGGGAGCTTGCAAAATTTTTAAAAACTCAGCATCCTGGCATATTTAATTTGTATTATTATTATTATTAAGACTCAGTAATTCAGGCTTTCCTAAGCCACATCTGTAATACTTTTGGAAATGTGGAGCCATGCTTTTCAGATCCAATAAGAGAACTAAGTAGCAGGTTACCAGTGGTTGCTTCTGCATTTTGCATTTTCAAGTGTACCTCTCTCCATCCTATCCAGAAGTGTCCTTAAACAAACAATTAAAAAGAAAAATAGTGAGATGTTAGCCTGGATAAAACCCTTTGGCAATGTGCAAACAAAATATGGCATAAATTTCTTTGGAGTACATAAGCTCTTACCATTTAAATGAAAGATGTATTTATTTTCATTTCTCAAAATGGACTTAAAAGATCTTTTCAGTCACCAGACTCTTCTGTGCAGGTACAAGTATTGTGCAGGCAGTAGAAGGCTTAATTGCCTCTTATGCTGAAACACACACCTGCAATTGTCTCCAAAGATTAAGACTGCATATTGCAGGCAATCCTGTATTTCTTTGGGCCTTTACTTATTTTTGGCTTGGTTAGCATACACGCCCACCTGGCAATCTGAAATGTAGTCTTTGTTCAGCACTGAAAATAGCTTAAAGTTGCCAAGATGAGAGGGAAACACCACCAGCTGGGGAATGTAACAGGAACTCAATGCTCTACATACAAATTCATCCAGCAAAAAGCAGATTATTCAGCAATGTTTTCGGTGTTTTCAACTTTTACTTGCAGCATCCTGTGCTTTTTAAACTTGCTTTTTAAAACTGAAACTCGCAGGTGCATTTCCCAACAATCTTGAGATTGGTCCTCATAAAGAGGATTTTCAGAGCAGAGTGTTGCAAATAATTAAGCATCTCCAGGCAGAGTTACCGTTTTTCCAGAGGGGTCCCTTCCATTCCTTTGGCAGTTTGATGAGAATAGATCTGTTTAATCCAAAAAGAGAGGCATAATTGTGAGGCATAAATGTAAAGATTTTACATAGTGAGGAAAAAGAATCAATGACTGTCTAGAGAACAATGGCTTTTTCTCTGTTTCTCAATAAGAAACTCTTCCTTTTCTCCAACTTCTGTGTGTAAAAAGATCTGTGGTCTCCAACATGGTTTGATAAGCCTCGTCAGATGGTCTTACGGACCAAATCAAGCCTATGAGCCAGATGTTCCCTATTGGACTTGGGAGTAGAATGACTCCAAATCTATACACCCGTTTAATTATCTCTATTAGACCCCCTCACCAATACTTTTACAAAAACAGTCCCATCCTTTCTTGTGATTTTGCTATATCATTGTCGCATCTGCTCTGGCTCTTTAAGGTTGAATATATTATATTAAATCCCACTGCACTAATGTGGTCTCCCTTAAATACTAAGGAAATGTTAGCTCTTCACCAAAGCAATATATTAAGAGTTGGAAAAGTTTACTTTTTCATTACTGGGCTTTGAGATACAGTGGGTTAATAAATATAAGGTTCTTTAGTAAAGTATTTTAGCTTACCTTAATTATAAAGGGTACTGCAATAATAATCATTATAAATATTGTCACTGAAAGAGCCAATAGGATGTAAATAAATTTGCCATTCCTGCCAATTTTTTGTAGCATTCTCTGCTTTGCTATCTGTAAGGTTAAACAAAGAGAAGCAAAATGGAAGATAGGTTTTCATGTATTGCAACTTTTCTTCATCCTGACTAGTGATATAGAAGGCAACTTGTACTCATCAGTATATATTGGACCGTTCTGTAACAGCTTAGATCTCAGATAATGTTAATATAGAATTTGCTTAATTTGAATGTCTTAGCCCATATCACCACACCTATAAAATTTAGCAACACCTATAATCTAAACCAGTGGTCACCAAACGGTGGACCAGGGCCCACTGGTGGTCTGTAGAGAAATGTCACCCTCAGAGCACCCTCCAAAGCAATTAATCCAGGCTGCATAGAAACACAAGGCTGCACCTCCCATATGGCCCAAGGGGAACCCTCCCTGCCCATTCACTCCTTACCTGGCAAACTTGCTTGCTAAATTGCTATATTTCCATTCCCCCCACCCCCGACCATCAGCTGTTCTGCTGTGCTGAGAGATTTAGATTAGCTAGGAACAGGAAATGGTGGGATTTCTTGCTTTCTAGCTAGTCTTTAGATCTTCGGCTCTGCTTTTAAGCCCAGCCAAACCTCCCTTAGGACTAAAGGTTCTATTATTCAGTGCAGACTCCCGGCAAGCAAATTTTATGTGACAGACTCAGGTAGCTGATGGCAGATAGATCACTGAATGATTCTGTGAGCAACTCAATCTGCTTTGCCTGATTTTGGGTAAAAGTTGCTCTTTCTTTATAAAAAAACTCAATATTTATATAAATATTTATAATATTTACATACAAGCCATGCCCAACCAGTCACATGACCCCCAAGCCAGACTAATAAATTAGGCCACGCCCACAGAACTGGTTAGTGGTCCCTGGGATTTAAAATTATGAGTTTGGGGGTCCTTGAGGTCCAAAAAGTTGGCGACCCCTGATCTGAGAGACTATACATGCTTTCAGCAGAGAGTAGTAAGCACCTTTTAATGTGGAGTAGCAGTGCACCAGTATGTTCTTGCATCTGGTGAGACAACTGACTTGCTGATTGTAACAGAGCAACTCGTGAGTATGATTAGGTCTGTTAAAATTCCTTAAAATAATAAGTAGGGAGTCTGGACATTTCTGTTCAGTGTACAACTCTTGCCATCCTCTGCTAGGCTAGATGATTGAAAGTATGAGAAAGTTAAGGTCATCTCCAATTCTGCTCACCTTTTAGTTAATTGTGTGAGAAGTGTTAATAAAGTATCCTTTTTATGACTCAAATCTCATGTTGAAAGATAGATTATGTCCTTGAAGTAAGGGAGTGCAGTACCAGGCATATGCCTTTGAACTGCTGGGAATTATCACACTCCTTTGGAATGTCTTTGAAATGCCAGATACCGGGTAAGAAAGTGTCTGTTATGTGCTGGGTACCAAAAAGATAATAAAATGTAACTTGTATCCTGAAAGATGTATTGTAAATCAAGCCATTTGTATACCGGGGAGGAGGGGGTAGTTTTAGAGTATAAGAGTAGAGCAAAAGCTATGTTTTTCATTCCTCCCAGCTGCCTAGGGTGGAACCCATCTGCAGATGTATATCCAATAAAGCCTTTTTCCTTGGATCAACTTTGAATCCTGGTGGTTTTTCTTTAGCCACAATCTCACAATTTGGGGGCTCGTCCGGGATCCTCGACGGTGGTCGACTGGAAAGCGGGGACCAGGTAAGAGAGTGGCCACAACCTCCCATTGAGAGGCACCTCTCCCCGAATTCGGTCAGACTCCCGAGGTGACTTTGAATCCAGACGTTCCTTGGAAAAAGAACTGAGACGAAATGCTGGCTGAGAGTTTGTGAAATCAATCTGAGTTGGGGACGCCCACACATCCTTTGACTGCGGAGAGTCCAGGAGTGATCAGATCAGGTAAACTTTGTTCCTTTTATTTGTAGCCAAAAGAGAGAGATCCTTAAACTCCCTGGGGGAATCCAGTGCTTGCTGGAGGATTGGGACTAGGAGTCTAGAAGAAAGAAGTCCTTAAACTCTCTGGGAGAATCCAGCGCTTGCTGGAGGACTGGGACTGGTGAGTCAAGGCTCTGGGAGCCTAAAAGAATAGAGATGGGAAAGGGACAAAGCAAGGGTCTTGGAAACCAGGAAGAAGCCTGTCTGGGACTGGGAAAATTTGACAATGGCAGAAAATCAATTCCCGTAGATTCGCCCCTGGGACAACTACTTAAGCAGTGGTTCTCCCTGAATCTAAAGGAATTCACCAGACATCTCAAAAAGAGAAACATGATTTATCTTTGTCGAGATAGATGGCCAAAATATCCTCTGATTGATCCTAAATTTCCATGTCACTGGAGTCCTGAGGGGGAAACCAGCACCTATTGGATGACCAAATTGCGAGACTATATTCTCCAACACAAAATGACCACCCAAATTGCATACATAGATCTATGGTTTCATGTGAAATTTGAAGGTCCCGTCCCTCTAATTGAGGGTCAATACATGTCTCAACAGAAGGGCAATGAAAGAGAGACAGATGATTGGCTTCAGAGTCCGCCGCCCTCAAATCCTAACTTGAATAATGTACCAGCCAATGTTCCAGCGGCCCCGCCATTGCCGGTGGCACAACCCCCTCCTCAGCTGCCTTATCCGCGTCTGAGAAAAGAAGTGGAACAGTTGAGAAGAGATGTTCAAAATTTTCCCTTCAGCCAAAAACCTGAAGTGGATGCATTTCCTCTTACGGAAGTCCCTAATGGGATCAATGCTGCAGGCAATCTGGTGACAGTTTTTGTGGCTGTCCCCATAAAACCAGCCGAGTTGCGAGAATTGAAGAAGACTCTTCCAAAACTTCATGAAAATGCTCATGAGGTGGCCAAACAGTTAGAGCCATGGTTGGGTCCGAATGATTACACTTATCAGGAACCGATGTACATTTTGGGACATCTATTTACTCCTGAGGAGCGGAATCTCATCCGGACCTCAGCCTGGAGAGCGTGGAATGAAAGAGTGAATGGGCAACAAGGGGTGGTGGCAGGAGATCAAAAATTCCCCATAGCAGTTCCAGATTGGGATCCAAACACTGCGGGTGGCAGAGCAAGTAAGAGGGATATGAGAGCAATGATTATGGAGGGGATAAAATTGGCAGTCCCACAAGGGAAAAATTTAACTAAAGCCTTTGAAGTAAACCAAGGCAAAGATGAATCCCCTGTAGATTATTGTACCAGACTCCGGGAAAGTTTAGTTAAATACTCAGGAGTAGACCCTAACACACCTGCTTTTGAAGCCATGCTGAAAATGCAGTTTGTGACTGGAGCCTGGCCAGATATCCAAAAGAAAATTCAGAAAATGGATAATTGGGGAGCTGTGGGAATGGTTGATCTCCTGAAAGCAGCCCAACAAGTTTTTGTGAACAGAGACACTGTAAAAACCAGACAGAAGTCCCAGATGATGGTTGCAGCTGTACAGGCTGCAACAAAGAGCGAAGTAAAGAAAAGTGGGAATTTTGGGAAGGGTCCAACTGGAGAAAGAAGAGAGAATTTGGGGGGGGGGGTACAATCAGGGAGGTTTTCGAGGTAGAGGAAGAGGTTCCAGAGGAAGAGGCATGGGAATGAGACAGCCTGGAATGGATAGGAGTTGCTTCAGGTGTGGGAAGGAAGGTCACTTTGTGCGCGAGTGTCCTACCAACCGAGAAGAGCGGAGTTATGCATTGTATGATGATTAGGGCTGTTCCGGCTCCTTTAAGAGGACCTGCGGGGAGCCATTGGTAAACATTTTAGTGGGTCCTAACCGTCAGGAGCGGCTGTTCCTGATAGACACTGGCACAAGCCGGACTTCTGTGTGTGACCCGGTAGAGGGTGCACATAGATCAAGGAAAGTGATAAAAAGTAGTTGGGGTGAGTGGAAAATCACAGGATGTGAGTGTGTTTGAACAAATTAGGCTGGAAATGAATGAAGTGGTGACTGAAGCTGAAGTGTTGTATATTTCTGATTCTGGAGTGAATTTGCTGGGGAGAGATTTGTTGCCTGTGTTCGGTATCCAGCTGTGGGATACCGGGAAGGGAATAAGGATGTGTAAGATGACTGTGGAGGATGAAAGGGCAATTTCGGATGAGGTCTGGGCAGGAGGAGAGAAGGCAGGGCGAATGAACATTCAGCCGATTAAGATTCAAGTGCAGCCTGGGGTGACAAAGCTTTGGACCCCACAATATTCAATGAGCAGGAAGGGAAGAGAAGGGCTGAAACCAGTGATAGACAGATTGTTGAAACAGGGCATGTTGGAGCCTACTATGTCACCTTTCAATTCCCCAATATTGGTGGTATTGAAGAAGGATGGGAAGTATAGATTAGTTAATGATTTGAGGAGGATCTCCTGATCCCTATACTATCTTGGGACGAATTCCTCCCAAAGACAAATGGTTTACTGTGATAGATCTGAAGGATGCCTTCTGGGCATGCCCCCTTGAGGAGGGAAGTAGAGACCTGTTTGCATTTGAATGGAATGATCCTGAGACTGGGAGAAAACAGCAATTAAGGTGGACAGTACTTCCCCAGGGCTATACTGAGAGCCCTTTGTTGTTTGGACAGGCTTTGGAAGAAAAGTCAGTGTCTTTTGAAAAAGGGAAAGGGATCATGTTGATTCAGTATGTGGATGACTTGTTGACGGAGAGAAAGAGAAAGAGCTTAGAGCAGCATCTGTGGCTTTGCTAAATTGGCTGAAAGAGCAAGGATTGACAGTTTCAAGGGAAAAGATCCAGTTTGTAGAAAGGAAGGTGAAATATTTGGGGCATTATATTCAGCAGGGGCTGAGGTCCTTGGATCCTGAGAGGGTGGAAGGGATCATGAGCCTGGCTCCCCCCAGAAATAAGACAGAAGTCAGAAAAGCCCTTGGATTGTTGGGGTATTGCAGAGTCTGGGTGGACCAGTACACTGTGTTAGCTCAATTCCTGCACAGGAAGCTGGTAGGAAAAGGAGAAAGTATAGAATGGTTAGAGGGAGATGATGAAAAATGGGAAGGTTTAAAGAAGGCACTGTCATCCGCACCGGTTTTGGCTTTGCCCAATTTGAAGCTCCCATTTCATCTGTATGTGTCAGCAACCCAGGGAACGGCACTAGGAGTGTTGGCGCAGAAGAGGGGGGGGCAATACCAGCCCATCGCCTTTCTGAGCAAAACTCTGGAGCCGGTGGTGAGAGGATGGCCGGTGTGTGTGCAGGCTGTGGCTGCTACAGCTATGTTGGTGATAGAGAGCAAGAAGTTAACCTTTGGGGGAGCCCTTGTGGTGCATTCTCCTCATCAGGTCACTTCTGTGCTAAGTCAGTTGGCAACAACTTGGATGACAGAGGGGCGGATTCTCAAATATGAGACCATTTTGAGACCCAGCCCTGATGTAGTGTTTGGGACAGACAGGAATTTGAATCCAGCAGAATTCCTAGAAGGGAGAAGACAGGATTGGGAGGCTGAGGATCATGATTGTTTGTTGCAGGTAGATTTGATGACAAAGGTGAGGGAGGATCTGGAAGAGACTCCTTTGAAAGATGGGGAAAGGTGGTTTGTGGATGGATTGAGCAGGGTTGAGGAAGGAAGGAGGAAGTCAGGATTTGCAGTCGTGACTGGAGAAGGGGAGGTCATAGAAAAGGGCTCCCTTCCTTCTTCATGGTCTGCGCAGAAGTGTGAGTTGTTTGTTCTGAAAAGGGCCTTAGAGTTGGCTGAAGGAATTGATGTGACAATCTGGACTGATTCCAAATACGCCTGGGGTGTGGTCCATACCTTTGGTAAGATCTGGCAGGAGAGGGGCTTTATCAAGGCTGATGGGAAACAAGTTGAACAATTACAGCTTGTGGAACAGGCCTTGGAGGCCCTGCAACTGCCAGATCAAGTGGCAATAGTGCATGTGAATGCTCATCAGAAAGGGAACACCCCAGAGGTAGTTGGGAACAGGTGGGCAAACAAGTGGGCAAAGGAAGCTGCAGGGGAAATAGAGCTGGTAATGGCATCAATTCCCTTGCTAGAAATGGAAGAGGATGAGGATTGGAAACCAGAGGGAAAAGAGAAGGATGAATTGGAAAAAGAAGGGTGTGTGCAAACCGAGAAAGGATGGATGACTTTGGAAGGGGTGAATGTGGTTCCCGTGAATGTTAAGAGAGGAATTCTGGAAAAGGTACATGAGGGAGGACATTGGGGGACAGAGGCACTGGTGAAGCCACATTTTTGGAGTCCAAAGATGTGGACACTAGCCCAGAGCATCTGTTGGAAATGCTTGATATGTTTGAAAGTAAACAAGAAAGCAGCAAGGAAGAAAGAAATGGGAGGGCGACCCCTAGTGGGCTGGCCTTTCCAGAGAGCACAGACTGATTTCACTGAATTACCAGAGAAAGGGGGGTGGAATATTTACTTGTGATTAAAGATCATCTGACAGGGTGGGTGGAGGCCTATCTGACTAGGAGAGCCACAGCACCCACAGTAACCAGGATCCTGTTAGAACAAATCATTCCTCGTTATGGGATGATGGAAGCTATTGATTCTGACAGGGGGACACATTTTACACAAAACAATGTTGCAGTCTGTGATGGGAGCTGAAGGGGTGAAATGGGATTTACACACCCCGTGGCACCCAGAATCCAGTTCTAAAGTGGAAGAGGGGGAATGCGGAATTGAAGAAACATTTGACCAAATTAAAATTGGAGAATGGGCTACCATGGACAAAGAACTTATCCTTGGCACTACTCAGAATCAGAACATGTCCAAGGAAAGACACTGGGGTCTCTCCATTCGAGATGTTAATGGGGTGACCCTACTTGGCAAAAATAGGGAATCCAATTCCTGAATTCAAAGATTTGTTCTTGAGAAAATATTTGCAGACACTGTCCAGGTCTTTGCTTTCTCTTCATAAACAGGGATTGTTGGAGCAACGACCACCTCTTGCTGGCAGCCAACATCCCCATGAAGTTGGAGACTGGATCCTGATAAAAACTTGGAAGAGCGAGAAGCTGCAGCCCAGCTGGGAAGGCCCGTACCAGGTGCTGTTGACAACTGAATCTGCAGTTCGCACTCGAGAAGGAGGCTGGACGCATTACAGCAGAGTCAAGAAGGCACCGGAACCTGAGAAACCTTGGAAGGCCATTCCAGTGGACGGTCAGCTGTTGAAGTTAACTCTGAAGCGGTAACATGCAGCTGATTTGCCTAGTGACTATTTACCTACTCATGAGCAGGATAGGAGGAGAGACTGAGATAAAGACAAAAGCTAAGACTGAGGGACAATGTGATCAATGCATAAAAACAACAAAAACAGGGACACAAGAGAAAAAGACTCTAATTTTCCATACTCAACTGAGTTGCAGGAAAAGAGACTCCGGGACTTGTATCTACAATGGGACATCTTACTCCATTTGTAAGGATGGAGGGAGTGTCAAATGTTATGACCCGAAAGGTCCCACACATAGGTACGCTATGACACATTTAGCTAAAGAAAGTGCACGCTCAAGAACATATATAATGCAAAATTGCTTGGCTCTGGATTATTTGCTTGCTAAGGAGGGAGGAGTATGTGGGAAATTTAATCTAACAAACTGCTGCATCGAAATTGATGAGAGTGGAAAGGTGATCCAGGAGATAGCAGACCGAATGGTAAAAGTAGCCCATGTACCGGTCCAGACTTGGGAAGGATTCAATATGGGGAACCTGTTTGGATCCTGGTTTCCTAAACTCCCAGGGTTACAAGCCATAGTAGCACTCATTGGTATCATTGCAGCGGGGTGTGTAATACTACCATGTGTTCTTCCTATATTCATCCGCACGATAACTAGCGCTCTCTCCCTGATAGCCAAAAGGCAGGTTGTTGAACAAATGATGGTGTTAAGACAACAATATGACCCATTGGAGAACCTGGAGGAATCTCCTGAAGAAGGATGGAAGACAGCAGGCTTATTATTAACTGAGTTTGAGTCAAGGATGGAACGAGAACAGGGGGGATTGTGAGAAGCGTTAATAAAGTATCCTTTTTATGACTCAAATCTCATGTTGAAAGATAGATTATGTCCTTGAAGTAAGGGAGTGCAGTACCAGGCATATGCCTTTGAAGCGCTGGGAATTATCACACTCTTTTGGAATGTCTTTGAAATGCCAGATACCGGGTAAGAAAGTTCTGTTATGTGCTGGGTACCAAAAAGATAATAAAATGTAACTTGTATCCTGAAAGATGTATTGTAAATCAACCCATTTTATACCGGGGAGCGGGGAGGGGGGGGTAGTTTTAGAGTATAAGAGTAGAGCAAAAGCTATGTTTTTCATTCCTCCCAGCTGCCTAGAGTGGAACCCATCTGCAGATGTATATCCAATAAAGCCTTTTTCCTTGGATCAACTTTGAATCCTGGTGGTTTTTCTTTAGCCACAATCTCACAATTGGTTTACAAAATCTAATTCCCCCCCCCCCCCCCCCCCAAACAACCAACCCCACCCAAACAAAAAAAACCCACCCCCCCCCCACCCCACCACCCCCAACCCAAACCCACCCACCCACAAACCCCAAAAACCACCAACCCCCCAAAAACACCACACCCCAAACCCCCCCCCCCCACCCACACCCCCCCCCCCAAAAAACAAGGACACACCACCCACCCCCCCCCACCAAACACCCCCCCCCCCCACCCCAAACCCCCCCCCCCCCCCCACCCCCAACCACCACACCCCCCCCCCCAACACACCCACCACAAACAAAACACAACCACCCACCCACACCCCCCCCCCACCACCACAACACCCCCCCCCACAACACCCCAACCACACCCCACCCCCCCCCCCAAACCCACACAAACCCCAACCCCACACCCCACACCCCCCAACACAAACCCCCCCCACCCCACCCACACAACACCCCCCCCCCCCCCCACCCAACACAAACACACAACCCCCCCCCCCCCCAAACAACCCACAACCCCCCACCCCCCCCCCCCCCCCCCCCCCCCCCCCCCCCCCCCCCCCCCCCCCCCCCCCCCCCCCCCCCCCCCCCTTTACTCTGTACAGATTGTCTTACATTAAGATACCTCAAATCTGTATGTTTACTTCTCGTTTTAACTGCAATATTAGTGGCCATTTGAATTGCTGCCTGATTATCTTCATGTACAACTATAGGGTAATTTACAGTTATACCCATATCCTTCAACATTTGTTTGTACATAATCAACTCAGTACACAATAAAGATAAACAGGAGAATTCTGCCTCCATAGTAGACAAACTTATATGCTGTTGCCTTATTGACTTCCAGCCTATTAACGTCTTACCCAGCATTATGGCTGTTCCTGAAGTCGACTTTCTAGTATCTCTTTCTGCTGCAAAACTAGCATCTGCATAAGCACTCAATATGAGATCACCTTCTGGTTCTAAATACAGTGCATGGTGTAATGTTCCTTTAAGATATCTTAATATTCTTTTCAATGCTATCCAGTGACAATGAAGTGGATCATTGTTATGCCGTGCCAGCTGATTAATACTAAAAACTATATCTGGCCTTGACCAATTGCTAATATATGATAAGCTACCAATCAAAGATTGATATATTGCCTTATCAAATTTGGGACTTTGAGTATCCATTTTGCAAATATCCTGACTCATTGGAGTCTTTGCAGGCTTACAAAGTTCCATTTTATAATCTATTAGCAATTTAGATATCTTATCTTCCTGAGATATCTTATAACCTTTCTGTGTTTTCACTATATTTAAACCTAGATATCTCTTTATCTCCCCTAATTGCTTGATTTTTATTTTCTTACCTAATGATGCTATAATTCTATTTGCTTCATCATTAGTCTCAGTAATCAACACAATATCATCAGTAAACAATAATAATAATGATATTTTTCCATTTGTCTCCCTTTTAAACAGACATGGATCGGCTAAACCAGCTTTAAACCCTATATTGTTCAGTTCCTTCACAATATACTGGTTCCATTCATAGCCCGATTGTTTAAGACCATAAAGGCTCTTTTTTAATAACCAACAATCATTATTATTGTCTCCTTTAAATCCATTAGGCCTTTTCATATAAACAGTATGTCTTAGTGGAGCATGCAAGTAAGCAGTTTCCACATCTAAATGGTTAATTATGTATTTCTTGCTTGCTGCCCACACTAATGCTGCCCTTAAAGTTGCTGCTTTCAGACTAGGTGCAAATACTTCATCATTTTGCACTTTGTCTAAAGCCTTGGGCTACTAACCTTGCCTTATGGATTGTGTTTCCATCCTTATCTGTTTTTATTTTAAAAATCCATTTGCAGCCAATGGGTTTTTCATTACTAGGTAATCTCACGTTTTCATACACTTGCATATCCTTCAAAGATTTCAATTCCTTATTAATTGCTGCATACCAATTTTCTTTCTCTTTAGAAGGATATCTTCTTATCTCATCTACAGTATTTGGGATTCTATTTTCCTGGCACACTGTATTAGCCTGGTATCTTTCAGGCGGTCTAGAAATACGTGTAGTTCTTCTGGGTATTACTGGGCTTGGTTGAGTTACTACCTGTTCCTCATCTTCAGCTATTTCTTCCTCTAGGGGCTGTACTTCTTCCTGTACTTCTTCCTTTACATTATTTTTAAAGTTACAGGGATACTTAATGGGATTTCTGTATGATTCAATAATCACCTCATTATTGCTATCCTGCTCTAACTTATCCCATGCTACGTGCTCTAGAAATTGGGCATTAGCACTACATAACACCTTAGATGTGCCTTTCTCCCAAAATCTATAAGCCCTATGGTTAGCTTGGTAACCAACAAAGAATAATTGTTTAGCTCTGTGTTGCCCTTTACGCCTGAGTTGTGTAGGGATATGCACCCATGCTGGTGCACCAAATGTGTGCAGGTAACTCAAATCAGGCTTCCTGCCATGCCACATGGTGAATGGTATTTCACCAGTGGTTGAGTTAACAACGTTATTTAATAAATGATTAGCACACATTGTGGCCTCCCCCCACAAAGAATCAGGTAACCCAGAATCAGTTAACATAGTACGAGTCATTGCCTGCAATGTTTGGCCTCGCCTTTCAACATATGCATTGTGCTGTGGTCTGTATGGTGCAGATGTCTTATGAGCTATTCCAGCTGCCTTTAATCTATTCTGGAATTTGCTATTAACAAATTCCGTACCATTATCTGTCACCAGGGTTATCAGTTGCCGTTTGGTTTTTCTCTCTGCAAACTTTAACCAGTTGAAGAAATGTTGATATGTTTCAGTTTTGCTTTTCATTAAATAGCAAAACCCATATCTAGAGTAATGGTCCATAATGCTCAGTATATATCGAGCACCCCCCATACTGGGTTTCTTTGGACCTATAATGTCTGCAAATACTACTTCTAAAGGTTCTTTAGTTTTGAAACCATTTAGCCTATTTGCAGGCATTATTTTACTCTTATCTTCACAACAGACATTACAACGCAAATACTTATCACAGGGTTTTAACCTTATTCCTTCAGATAACTCTACTGTGCGTTTTAGCATTTTAAAATTCACATGCCCCAAACGTCTATGCAATAAATGGATACATTCATCATGAGGCTTGATATTATTAAATACAGTCTGTGCCTCCCCTTTCTTACTATCATGTAAGACATACAACGTTCCATTTAAAGCTGCAGTTACCCTTTTGCCGTCTCTTTCCAGTATGCACTTATTATTCTTAAATGTAACCACATATCCTAGTTTATCTAATACTCTTACAGAAAGTAAGTTCATCTTTAACTGTGGTACATATAACATTTTTATATTCTGGTTTAAACATGGACAATAAGCAATACCTTCACCCTTGGCCTTGAGGTGCCAGCCATTTGCGAGTGATATATGTTGAGAGCTTGTAGACATTTTTATAAACTTTGTCTTATCTCTCGTGATGAAGTGGGATGCACCACTGTCCACCACCCATAAATCATTCTTCATATCACAATTGCCAAGCATGGCCAGTTCAAAGGATTTCTTTGGCTTCTTTAAATTCTGGCTTTTTCTTTTTCTGCAGAATCTTGCCAAATGTCCTCTGCCTCCACAATTAAAACACTTTTTAATTGTGTATGCCGTTGAAGATAACTTCTCTTCCTCCGGGTGCTTTACTTTACACAGCTGGTTTCTTTCAAACTTTGAAGATAATTTCTCTTCTTTATTAGGCTTATCTTCTCTCAGCTGGTCACGTTCAAACCTTCTTCTGGCTTCTTCTAATAGCCTGCCGGTAATCTCAGTTACTGATAAACTGTCTTTTGGCAACACCTCTAATGCAGTCACAAAATCATCATAGCTTCGATCCAATGAAGACAATATGATGTATACTTGTTGCAACTCATTAAAGATAAGCTCTTTTTCTTGCAATTCTTGAAAAATGCTTTTCATACAGTTTAAATGAGTTAACATGTCTCCATTTATCTCAAGATGTGTTCTAAACAGCTTCCGTGTAAGATTGATATGAGCTCCTACACTGTCTCGAACATAAATCCTTTTGAGATTCTCCCAGCAGTCTGCAGCATTTTCCACTCCACGGATATGAATGAGTTGCTGGTCAGACAGGGTGAGACCTATGATGCACAAAGCCTGTTCATTCTTTCGTTCATAGTCCTGTATCAGTTTATAATCCTCTTCATCATTAGGATTTAAGTTGGATACATCTGGTGGGTTTATTATTATGTTCCACAAACCTTCTCTTCGTAGCAGTAAACTACACTTCATTGACCATGAAACATAGTTTGTTCCATCTAACCTGGATATCATGGACAGACTTGGCAAATTTACTTGTGCCATTGCTCTGCAGAAAAATAACTATTCAACAAACAGTTTGTCTTTACAGCAATGTGCAACTCTTGACCAAACTCTCACTGCTATATCCTGGTTAGTTAGACTGTGCACACTGCTGGGCCCATAACCAATGTTAGTGTTTGGGGATAAACCCCCGAGCAGAGTGCACAGCAGCAGTCTAACCAGGCAGCCAAATGAGAGAGAGAGGCTGGGCCCAAGAGTATACACACACTTGAGACAAAAACACTGTTTGTGGTTTTTTAAATAGATATTTAATTCACACAGAGATTAAGAATAGTCATTCAGTCCATATGTCAGTATCCAGTATATCCATCCAGTTACATAGTCTATAAACAGTAAATACAATGTCTTTATCTGCTTGTAAGTCTTCTTCTTCTGATACCTTTCTCTCAAAGACAATGCTGAATCCTCAGCTCACCAAGCAAACAGTCTTTGTGTTCAGTTGAAATGGTATCTGGCACAGTAGCCTCCAAAAGTAAGCAGATAGACGTTCCAACACAGCAGGCAGCAGACCAGGAACAGAACCAGGTGCATCCAGAAGCCGGGCCTATTACGTTTCCCTTCCTACCTATATTGCTGCCTGCAACCGCACCCACAATGACATTGCAGTTTCTTGCTTAAAGCTACAAGACACTTAATCCTAGGTTTACATATTTATTCAACCCAACCCTGGTTGGTGTATCCATATACCCAACAAAAGTAATTACATTGTGGATTACCACAAATGAGATTAAAAAAAACACGATTCTATTGATTCCGACACCAGTTTGCCATTGGATTTTCTTTTCGCTGACCCTCCCTTCTCCCTCCAACAATGAGCCCTGCAATTCCATTTAAAGCAAAGAATAGAAGCCCCCTCACTAATTCACAGGACAGCTCAAGGGTAGGCTCTAATAAGGGAATTGCACATAGCACATGGAAAGGGGCCCAGTGGAGTAGAGTGCATAAGAGACTAGAATCCAGGAGTCTGCTAGCTGACTGACCTTGGGCCGCTTTCTCCAAGCCTTAGGAAGGACACAATGGTAGATCATTTCAGAAATCTTTCCAAGAAAAGTGCAGGGACTTCTCCAGGCAGTCTCCATGGCTCAAAACTGACTCAAAGGTGCCAAACCTCAACCTTTCATCTTCAATTAGACTTATTGTCTTGAGGTTCCATCTCTTAAAACTGAACTTTCCTGGCTCTGCTGCCACCTTGAAAAGGTTGCTTTGTCCAACAATAGAAGTAACCCCAGATATTCAGACAAGGACTTCCCAAGCTTCCCTAACAGTTATCATTATGAAATATAAAGTATTGCTTGTAAAGTTTTAGTTATAGTTAAAGAGCTTTTTTTTTTAAAAAAAAATAGTATTATTACAGTTAATGAAATGGCTCCAAAAAGTCCAGAAAAGATAAGGGAGTGGGTGGGGAGTGCTTTCTGAGCTGTAGCTAGGGTGACTTTGGACTTTGCCCTGCAGCTATGGAATGTTTGATGATAAGCGCTCCGGATAGGTTGTGAGCTTGTTAGTATCCAGCCAATGGGAAAACACAACAGTGTTGAGTGCAGGCAGGGAGGGAGGGTAAGGGATATAAAAACCTGCTTCATATTTTGATCAAGATCTGCCTCATGTGCATCTGTATTTGCAAATATACTAATAAACCTTTGCTACTTTTTAGTACCGGATTGCCTTCGTTGCTATATTGCTATTGATAAAGCCATGAAATCATTGCTCTTGGTGTTAACAAATCAAACCAGATTCCTAGGATTTTTTGTCTGCAACCTTCTACTGGAATGGTCTTTCTCCTGATAGCTCTCAGACATCCACAGACATGATTCTTAGACACCTACTGAATACTTGCCACTTTCCCAAAACCTTTACTATGTAAATATTGCCTTTCTTTTTAATATGTCTTTTATTAATTATAATTGTAATTGATAATCTTTCAATCATGTTTAGTTTCTTTGTCTACCACTTGAGAGCGTGAAACTAACCAGATGGCTTCACTTTGTGGCTTCTGCTATAAATACAAGGAAATGTGAATACATGTGGGTCTTTCCAACTTTTCTCCAGATGCAAGAATGTTTGTTGAGCTATAGTTGTTTATCATACTATAAACCCAGATAGCAAGGTAGACACTGGGCATTAGCAACTTTAGATCAATAGCTCTATTTTTACAAGAACAGCAAACACCTCAGGAACAAATAAGGTTCCACTTGGATTTCATTGGAGTTTTTGATGCCATTAACCCTTCTATTATTGTGGACAAGCTATATGAATTGTACACTGGAGATGAGGCTTGAAATATTTATATTTATGTTTTGATGGCTAGTTTTAAATAGTGGTAGTGTCCTGTTAGGAATAACAAGGTTACCTAACGTAGTTTGGGTAAAATAATATATATAAACTATGATAGTAAGTTTAAGTGTGTGTCACTTTAAACTGCAAAGCATGTAATTTTGGGTGCGGTGTTGAACCGCCATAAGAGGGAGCAAGAGAACCCTGACGATTCCCTGACAATTACTGGATTGCATGAATTGATGGTTTGTTAACTGCGTGTTTCCCTACTGCTGAGTTGCTGAAGGAGGAGAGGAGGTGTGACTTCTTCATATCTCTACTGCGAGGAGATATATTACTGGACTGATATTTGTAAGTTTACTGACCTCTTTTTCGACACTGGAATTTGCAACTGAATAATCCCTGGACGGACTGAACTAGTGAATGATACATGGACTGTTTGACTATGCTATAACTCTTGCTGGAATAAACTATTTAACTAGCACAGTGTATCTGTTTTACTGAGTGCAAGCTACAAAAACGTTTATCTCACATATTTTGCCTGCCTGCGTGACTGCCGTGCAGATTCTGCTAGGGTGTATCCCTAACATGTCCCTTTAAGGATTTCCTTCTTTTCTCCATGCTAACTTTGATATTTCAATCAATCTCTGGACGAGAGAGACCTAGAAATATATCACAAAGAGTAGATGATTTTGAGTTTTTCTCAACAAACATAAATAATGGTGTGGTAATGGATAGAATAATGATTAGGTAACTTGAAACTAGCCATACAAGAAGGAAATACCGGTGTGCATATGAGTTTAAAGTATTCATCTAGTTCTGAATGGGATTATCAGAGGGCTGCCTGATCCAATGTTGCCCCTAAAAACTTAAACAGTCTCTGACAACAAATAAACATTCTTCATCAGTTTTGACTGATAAGCCAGTTGTCACTTTTCTTGCAGGTGACAATCTGTCTACCCTGTCCATATATCATGTATGTTATAGTTTATAGTCATAATTTCAATTACAGATATAAAAGGATCTGACACTGTATTTTGCATTTGGGAATCTGAAAACATTATTGAATATTTTATAGAGATGCATTATTGCATCTCTATAAAATATATACATATGAGGGTCATCCTGCCGCTACACAAATGTCATGTGAATGAGTACACATTTGTAAAACATCCTTCTGGCACTAGGAAATGTATAGATTTTATCACTGGTAACCACTAAGGCCATGAGTAATAAGAACCCAATTGCAGTTGCTCCAGATGGGAGAATAGCTATTCTGAAATGTTTTTCAGCCTCGGGATAAGGATAATAATAAAAAGGCAAATGAAAAAATGTATTTAATAACAAAATATATAATAATAAGGAGTTCTCTAGATAAGTAGGATTAATCTTCTTCCTCTTATCAGTTCCTCTAATCAGTCTGCTCGATGATGATGATGATGATGATGATGATGATGATTATTATTATTATTAATGTAATACACTTATTCTCAGATGCTTCTGAAGTTATATCTATATATTGAGGTGCCATTTTTTTTTGAGAAGAGGAAGAATTTCAGTATTTCAGAACTTCTGTTTCAACAACACTCTCATAGCCAGTCATCTCCAATTCTGCTCACCTTTTAGTTAATTGGTTTACAAAATCTAATCAGGGTGAAGTTTCAAGAAGAAATTACACAGTTGTATTACCATGAATGAAAAAAATAAAAAAAAAATGATTCTATTGATTCTGACACCAATTTACCATTGTATCTCAGGACAGAGGGAAGAACAATCTTGACCCCAACAATGTTTCTTTCCCACCACCTACCTTTTAACCTTCTTTCCCACACCTTCCTATCAGTGGTGGGATTCACATTTTTTTTACTACCAGTTCTGAGGGTGTGGCTTGGTGGACATAGCAGGGGAAGGATGCTGTAAAATCTCCATTCAGAGGTGGTATTTGCTGGCTCTCTGAACTACTCAAAATTTCTGCTACTGGTTCTCTAGAACTGGTCAGAACCTGCTGAATACCACCTCTGCTATGTACTTGGAAGTAAGCTCATTGAGTTTAATATGCTCCCAAATGATTTTAAGTGATTCCAGGGGGCTTGCAAAATTTTTAAAAACTCAGCATTCTGGCACACTTTAATTTGTATTATTATTATTATTATTAAGACTCAGTAATTCAGGCTTTCCTAAGCCACATCTGTAATACTTTTGGAAATGTGTGGCCATGCTTTTGAGATCCAATAAGAGAACTAAGTAGCAGATCACCAGTGCTTCTGCATTTACAGACCTGTTTTTCAAGTGTACCTCTGTCCATCCTATCCAGAAGTGTCCTTAAACAAACAATTAAAAAGAAAAATAGTGAGATCTTAGCCTAGATTCCCCCTGATTCCCCCTTTGGCAATGTACAAAAAAAATATGGCATACACGCACTCCACCTTCAGTGATGATGTGGTCCCCGTACACTTCACACAGTTGCCGAAAAATTTCAATCGGTTTATGGTTTTTTGCCAACAAAAAATTTATCACTGATCACACCTCACAACTTGCGGGATTTTCAATTGCAGCACACATTTCAAACGTTTGCTGTGAAATAATGGGCAAGATACAAACCTCCCACTAGCATGACTAGATGCAGATTGAGCAGCGGACACACAGACCAAAGATGACCGCGCTAGCTCCACCCCTTCTTGCTACAGACGAAAACGTAATCTATTTTGTGGATAGCCGTCGTACATGCCCACCTGGCAATCTCAAGTTTAGTGTTCATTCAGCACTGAAAATAGTTTAAAGTTGCCAAGATTCGAGGGAAACATATGGTACCACCCTGGGGTGGGATTCAAACAACCGGTTCTGTGTGTGTGGCTTAGGTGGTGGGCCTGGCTTGGTGGTCATGTGACTGGATGGACATGGCTGGGTGGTCATGTTATTGGCTGGGTGTGGCCAATTCAATATCACTCACACCGAGGCACGCCTAGCTTCCTCACCTAGCTTCTCATGACTGTGGGGATGCTGCAACAATTGTAAGTGTGAAAAATGGTCATAAGTCACTTTTTTCAGTGCCATTGTAACTTTGAATGGTCACTCCACAGTGGGTTAATAAATGAATATAAGGATCTCTAGTAAAATACTTCAGCTTACCTTATTATAAAGGGTACTGCAATAATAATCATTATAAACATTGTCAATGAAAGAGCCAATAGGACGTAAATAAGTTTGCCATTCCTGCCAATTCTTTGCAGCATTCTCTGCTTTGCTATCTGTAAGGTTAAACAAAGAGAAGCAAAATGGAAGATAGGTTTTCATGTATTGCAACTTTTCTTCATCCTGACTAGTGATATAGAAGGCAACTAGTACTCATCAGTATATATCAGACTGTTCTGTAACAGCTTAGTTCTCAGATAATTTCCGGATCCCTTCATAAGTGGATTACTACCTTCCTGTCAAACAGGCAACAAATAGTAAAAATAAGGAGTGCTATATCAAACCCTGCTGCAGTTAACAGTGGTGTCCCCAAGGCAGCGTTCTAGGTCCCACACTCTATATAAATGACCTTTGCGATCACTTTATAAGCAACTGCGTCCTCTTTGCAGATGACGTAAAACTATTCTACACCATCGACAATGTTACTATCCTTCAAAGCGACCTTGATTATGTGTCAGAATGGTCAAACATCTGGCAACTCCAAATCTCAACCAACAAATGCTCTGTCCTACACATCGGTAAAAAAATCAGTACACCAAATACAAACTAGGTGGATATGACCTTGTTGATGATCTTCACTCTGTCAAGGACCTTGGAGTTCTCATATCAAAGGACCTAAGTGCCAGAGCTCACTGTAACAGCATTGCCAAAAAGGCATTAAGAATTATAAATCTAATCTTACAAAGTTTCTCCTCTGGAAATATTGAATTGCTAACTAGAGCATACAAAACTTTTGCCAGACCAATACTTAAATACAGCTCATCAGTCTGGAATCCACACTGCATATTGGACATTAATACAATTGAGCAAGTCCAGAAGTATTTCACAAGAAGAGTACTACACTCCTCTGCTCACAACAGAGGCTTGTTGTAGTCTTATATCACCAGGCTTGAGATTTTGGGCTTGGACAACCTTGAACTATGCCACCTACAGTTAGACTTAAGTGTAGTACGCAAAATTATTTGCTCAATGTCCTACCAGTCAATGACTACTTCAGCTTCAACCACAACAATACAAGAGAACACAACAGATACAAACTCAATGTAAATCGCTTCAAACTCAATTGCAGAAAGTACGACTTCAGCAACAGAACGGTCAATGCCTGCAATGCACTTCCTGACTCTGTTGTTACATCCTCTAACCCCTACTCCTTTAACCTCAAACTATCCACTATTGACCTCACCCCATTTCTAAGAGGTCTGTAAGAGACGTGCATAAGTGCACCATCCTGGCCACTGTCCCTATCCTGTTGTCTCCATTTATTCGTACCTATTTCTTGTATTCTTACTCATGTTTATACTTATACCTATTATCTTGTAAGCAATTGACAAATCAAATAAATAAACATAAAATAAATAATGTTAAGCTAGAATTTGATTACTTTGAATGTCTTAGCCCAATCAGCACACCTATAAAAATTTAGCAACAGCTATAATCTAAACCTATTTCTTGAAGTTAGTTTACTAATCCATAATATGTTTTTAAGCATGTTTTATTACCTTGAACTTAGAATCCTGGTTTATTATTAATTTATACTTTGCCATACCAGAGGCCTTTACCATTTCATATATTGGAATGTATGTACCATTTCATAATGGCGCATTGTAAAATTTTCTGAATAACCATATGTTCAGTGGGGATGGAAGGTAGTTTCCAGCACTGGGCGAATGCCATTCTGGCCGTGGTTAAGATATGAATTGTAATATACTTCGATTTTTTGGATATTTGTTTATCAAAAATTCCTAGAAGGAAGGACTCTGGTTTCTACTCAATTTGTTCCTTGGTTATTTCCTCTAGCCAGCGCCTAATTTTTTGCCAATACTTCTGAGTTTCCTTGCATGACCACCACTTATGGAAGAAGGTACCTTCTATGTTTTGACATTTCCAACAATTGGGGCTCGTGTTGGGGTGCATCTTCGCCAATCTTGAAGGGGGCAGGTGCCATTTATAAAACATTTTATATGAGTTTTCTTTATAGGCTGATGATTTCATGATCTTAATGTTCCTGTTCCATATCCTTTCCTATTCTGATAGGGTAATGCTCCGTCCTACGTTTCTGCTCCACTCAATCATATTTCCTTTGACAATTTCTTGTTCTAGTTCTGTTTCTAATAAATGTTTGTAAAATTTAGATATATATTTTTTTTTACTCGGTCCTAATAGAATTTTGTCTAAAGTCTATAATTTATTGTAGATTCCAAATTCCTTAATGTCTTGTTTGTATCTACTATGAATTTGAAGGTACACCCACTGATCAATTATAAATCCTCGCTCTTGTAATTCTTGTCGTGTTTTCAGTTTTCCTTGTGGGTCTAATAAATTTTTGTACTTAATCATTTTAGTTATATCCAAATTATTAGGGTGTACTATCGCTTCCATTGGAGATAGCCAAATTGGTATTTTTAGATAGAGTTTTTTACGTACTTTTTTCCAATTGGTTAATAGAGAGTCCCTGATAAGATGCCTATGGAAATATGATTGCCTGGGTTTCCCAGTTTCCCACAGAAAGGCATGCCATCCTTTCTGCATATCGTGGCCTTCTAATATTAGTGTTCTTTTGTTGGTTAGATTCACCCATTCCTTTATCCATAGTAGGGTGGCTGCCGTATGATATATTTCCCAGTTTGGCAGGGCTAATCTTCCTCTGCTTTTCAAATCTTGTAGGGCTTTTACGTTAATCCTAGCTTTTTCCCCCTGCCACATAAATTTCAGCGTTATCTTGTTTAATTCCATAAAAAAAATATTTAATTTGATTGGAATTGTCTGGAATAAATATAGAAATTTTGGCAGAATATTCATCTTAATCAGAACAATCCTGCCCAATAAGGAAAATTGTAATTTACTCCAGGAATCTAAATCTTTCTTGGATTGTCGGAGAAGTTTGTCATAGTTGTTTTCTTTTAATGATTTGCTTTGTGGAGTTAGCCAAATTCCTAAGTATTTAATTTTTTTTGTCACCTGTATTCCCATTGTTGTCTCTAGCTCTTTATTCTGGTCTCCTGTTAAATTTTTAGTCATTAATTTCATTTTTCCCCTGTTAATTTTAAATCCTGCGACTTCTCCAAATCGTTCTAGTTCTTCTAATAAGTTATGTCCTTTTTCTATGGGCTCCTCCAGAAAAAAACAACAAATCATCAGCGAAGTCTTGTACTTTATACTCTTCTGATTTGATCCTCAGTCCTCTAATTCTCGAATTTTGCCTAATGTACGTCAAAAGAGATTCTAGGGTGAATATGAAAAGCAGAGGGGAGAGAGGGCAACCCTGCCTTACCCCTTTATCTATTTTTATCGGGCCAGTTTGTTCCCCATTGGCCTGTTGGGTGTGGTAAATTGTAGTGATGACGTTTTTGAATCTGGTGCCGAGGTTCATATTATATATTTTTTGAATTTAGAAATGCCAATTTAAATTGTCGAATGCTTTTTCAGCATCCAAAAACATAAATGCAAATTGTTTTTCCGGATGGGCTTCATAGAATTCTGAAATGTCTATCACTGTTCTTAAATTATTCTTAATTTGTCGAAATGGGAGAAATCCATTTTGATCTTCATGGATATGTGTGTTTAAAACCTGTTTTAATCTATTGGCTACTATAGAAGAGAATAGTTTGTAATCTGCATTCAGGAGCGAAATTGGTCTATAATTATTAATAAGTCTATGGTCTAGGTCCTCCTTCGGGATCAGCGAAATTAAGGCTCCCCTCCACGAGTCCAGCATCTTGTCTGCTAAGAGTACCTCATTGAAAATGTTAGTGTTTGGGGACAAACCCCCAAGCAGAGTGCACAGCAGCAGTCAAGCCAGGCAGCCAAATGAGAGAGAGGCTGGGCCCAAAGAGTATACACACACTGAAGACAAAAACACGGTTTGTAGTTTTAAAATAGTTATTTAATTCACACAGAGATTAAGAAGTGTCATTCAGTCCATATGTCATTATCCAGTATATCCATCCAGTTACCTAGTCCATTAACAGTAAATACAATGTCTTTATCTGCTTGTAAATCTTCTCCTTCCGATACCTTTCTCTCGAAGACAACACTGAGTATGCTCAGCTCACCAAGTAAACAGTCCTTTGGTATCTTGCACAGTAGCCAACAAGCAGACGTCTCATACAGGAGTAAAACAGCAGGCAGCAGACAGCAGAGAGACCAGTAGACCAGCAACCAGTAACACCAGGAACCAGGAATCAGCAACCAGGAAGACCAGAAACCAGTAACCAGGAAGTGTTACGTCTCTCTCACTGCCTCTTATTGCAGCTTGCAACCGCACCCTTAATTATCTAATTACATTGCAGTTTTTGTGCTTAAAGCTACAAACACTTAAACCTAGGTTTACATATTTATTCACCCAAACCAGTTGGTGTATGCATATACCCAACATACTCCCCTTTTGGGTGACATAAATATATAATAGCCTTACATTCTAAACCCATATTTTTCACAACTCTCTAGGTGCTTAATGGCACCTTGGGCTTTAGTAAAATTATCAGCTATATTGTCCTCCGACATGCAGTACTCCAGCTGTATCATTTTACTATTTACAGATTGTCTAACGTTTAGATACCTTAAATCTGTATGCTTGCTCCTAGTTTTTACTGCAATATTAGTGGCCATTTGAATTGCTGCCTGATTATCTTCATGTACAATTATAGGATAATTTACAGTTATACCCATATCATTCATCATTTGTTTATACATAATCAATTCAGTACATAATAGTGATCAACAGGAGAATTCTGCCTCCATAGTAGACAAACTTATATGCTGTTGTCTTATTGACTTCCAACCTATTAATGTATTACCCAGCATTATGGCTGTTCCTGAAGTCGACTTTCTTGTGTCTCTTTCTGATGCAAAACTAGCATCTGCATAAGCACTCAATATGAGATCACCTTTTGGTTCTAGATACAGTGCATGGTGTAATGTTCCTTTAAGATATCTTAAGATTCTCTTCAATGCTATCCAGTGACATTGAAGTGGATCATTATTATGTCGTGCCAGCTGATTAATACTATAAGCAATATCTGGCCTCGACCAATTGCTAATGTATGATAAGCTACCAATCAAAGATTGATATAATACCTTATCAAACTTGGGACTTTGAGCATCCATTTTGCAAATATCCTGACTCATAGGAGTCTTTGCAGGATTACAAAGTTCCATCTTATAATCTATTAGCAATTTAGATATCTTATCTTCCTGAGATATCTTAAAACCTTTCTGTGTTTTCAGTATATTCAAACCTAGATATCTCTTTATCTCCCCTAATTGCTTGATTTTTATTTTCTTAGCTAATGATGCTATTATTTTATTAGCTTCATCATTAGTCTCAGTAATCAAGGCAATATCATCAGTGAACAACAATAATAATGATATTTTACCATTTGTCTCCCTTTTAAACAGACATGGGTCGGCTAAACCAGCTTTAAACCCTATATTGTTCAGTTCCTTTACAATATACTGGTTCCATTCATAGCCAGATTGTTTAAGACCATAGAGGCTCTTTTTTAACAACCAACAATCATTATTATTTTCACCTTTCAATCCAATAGGCCTTTTCATATATACAGTATGTCTTAGTGGAGCGTGCAAGTAAGCAGTTTTCACATCTAAATGGTTAACTATATATTGCTTGCTTGCTGCCCACACTAAAGCTGCCCTTAATGTTGCTGCTTTAAGACTAGGTGCAAATACCTCATCATAGTCTTTTGCACTTTGTCTAAAACCTTGGGCTACTAATCTTGCCTTATGGATTATGTTTCCATCCTTATCAGTTTTTATCTTAAAAATCCATTTGCAGCCAATGGGTTTTATATTAACAGGTAATATCACATTTTCATATACTTTCATATCCTTCAAGGATTTCAATTCCTTATTCATTGCTGCATACCAACTTTCCTTATCTTTAGAAGGATACCTTTTAATTTCACCCACAGTATATGGAACTCTATTTACCTGGCACACTGTGTTAGCCTGGTATCTATCAGGCGGTCTAGATATTCGTGTAGTTCTTCTGGGAATTACAGGGCTTGTATGAGGACTTTTTTGAGTTACTAGCTGTTCCTCATCTTGCTGAGCTATTGGTTCTATTTCTTCTTCTATGGGCACAATTTCTTCCTGTATTTCTCTTTTCACTTTATTTTTAAAGTTACAGGGATACTTAATGGGATTTCTATAGGATTCAATAATCACTTCTTTATTGTTATCCTGTTCTAACTTATCCCATCCTACGTGCTCTAGAAATTGGGCATTAGCACTACATAACACCTTAGATGTGCCTTTCTCCCAAAATCTATATGCCCTATGGTTAGCTTGGTAACCAACGAAGAAAAATTGTTTAGCTCTGTGTTGCCCTTTACGCCTGAGTTGTGTAGGGATATGCACCCATGCTGGTGCACCAAATGTGTGCAGGTAACTCAGATCAGGCTTTCTGCCATGCCACATGGTGAATGGTATTTCACCAGTAGTTGAGTTAACAACGTTATTCAATATGTGATTAGCACACATTGTGGCCTCCCCCCACAAAGAATCAGGTAATCCAGAATCAGTTAACATTGTTCTAACCATTGCCTGTAGTGTTTGGCCTCTTCTCTCAATAAATGCGTTGTGTTGTGGTCTGTATGGTGCAGATTTCTTGTGCTCTATTCCAGCTACCTTTAATCTATTCTGGAATTTGCTGTTAACAAATTCCGTACCATTATCTGTCACCAAGGTTATCAGTTGCCGTTTAGTCTTTCTTTCTGCAAACTTTAACCAGTTGAAGAAATGTTGATATGTTTCAGTTTTGCTTTTCATTAGGTAGCAAAACCCATATCTAGAGTAATGGTCCATTATGCTCAGTATATACCGAGCACCCCCCATACTGGGTTTCTTTGGACCTATAATGTCTGCAAATACTACTTCTAAAGGTTCTTTAGTTTTGAAACCATTTAGCCTATTTGCAGGGAATATTTTACTCTTATCTTCACAGCAGACATTACAACACAAATATTTATCACAGGGTTTTAACCTTATTCCTTCAGATAACTCTACTGTACGTTTTTAGCATTTTAAAGTTTACATGCCCCAAACGTCTATGCAATAAATGGATACATTCATTATGAGGCTTGATATTGTTAAATACAGTCTGTGCCTCCCCTTTCTTACTATCATGTAAGACATACAATGCTCCATTTAAAGCTGCAGTTACCTTTTTGTTATCCTTTTCCAGTATGCACTTATTATTCTTAAATGTAACTACATAACCTAGTTTGTCTAATACTCTTACAGAAAGTAAGTTCATCTTTAACTGTGGTACATACAACATTTTTATATTCTGTTTTAAGCATGGACAATATGCAATACCTTCACCCTTGGCCTTGAGGTGCCAGCCATTCGCGAGTGATATATGCTGAGAGCTTGTAGACATTTTTATAAACTTTGTCTTATCTCTCGTTATGCAGTGGGATGCACCACTGTCCACCACCCATAAATCACTCTTCACATCACAGTTACTAAACGTGGCTAGTTCAAAGGATTTCTTTGGCTTCTTTACATTCTGGCTTTTTCCTTTTCTGCAGAATCTTGCCAAATGTCCTCTGCCTCCACAATTAAAACACTTTTTAATTGTGTATGCCGTCGAAGATAAATTCTCTTCTTCTGGGTGCTTTACTTTACTAAGCTGGTTTCTCTCAAGCCTTGAAGATAATTTCTCTTCATTAAGCTTATCTTCTCTCAGCTGGTCACGTTCACTCCTTCTTCTGGCTTCTTCTAATAGCCTGCCGGTAATCTCAGTTACTGATAAACTGTCTTTTGGCAATACCTCTAAAGCAGTCACAAAATCATCATAGCTTCGATCCAAAGAAGACAGTATGATATATACTTGGTGCAACTCATTAAATATAAGCTCTTTTTCTTGTAATTCTTGAAAAATGCTTTTCATACAGTTTAAATGAGTTAACATGTCTCCATTTTTCTCAAGATGTGTTCTAAACAGCTTCCGTGTAAGATTGATATGAGCTCCTACACTGTCTCGAACATAAATCTTCTTGAGATTCTCCCAGCAGTCTGCAGCAATCTCCTCTCCATGGATATGAATCAGTTGCTGGTCTGAGAGAGTCAGTCCTATGATGCACAAAGCCTGCTCATTCTTTTGTTTATAGTCTTGTATCTTTTTGGCATCCTCTTCATCATTAGGATCTAAGTTAGATACATCTGGTGGGTTTGTTATTATGTCCCACAAACCTTCTCTTCGTAGAAGTAAACTACATTTCATTGACCATGAAACATAGTTTGTTCCATCTAGTCTGGATATCATGGACAGACTTGGCAAATTAACTTGTGCCATTGCTCTTGAGATAAATAACTATTCAACAAACAGTTTGTACAGTAATGTGCAACTCACCCCAACTCTAACTGCTATAACCTGGTTAGTTAGACTGTGCGCACTGCTGGGCCCATAACCAATGTTAGTGTTTGGGGACAAACCCCCAAGCAGAGTGCACAGCAGCAGTCAAGCCAGGCAGCCAAATGAGAGAGAGGCTGGGCCCAAAGAGTATACACACACTGAAGACAAAAACACGGTTTGTAGTTTTAAAATAGTTATTTAATTCACACAGAGATTAAGAAGTGTCATTCAGTCCATATGTCATTATCCAGTATATCCATCCAGTTACCTAGTCCATTAACAGTAAATACAATGTCTTTATCTGCTTGTAAATCTTCTCCTTCCGATACCTTTCTCTCGAAGACAACACTGAGTATGCTCAGCTCACCAAGTAAACAGTCCTTTGGTATCTTGCACAGTAGCCAACAAGCAGACGTCTCATACAGGAGTAAACAGCAGGCAGCAGACAGCAGAGAGACCAGTAGACCAGCGACCAGTAACACCAGGAACCAGGAATCAGCAACCAGGAAGACCAGAAACCAGTAACACCAGGGAGCAGACCAGGAAGTGTTACGTCTCTCCCACTGCCTTATTACTGCTGCTTGCAACCGCACCCTTAATTATCTAATTACATTGCAGTTTTTGTGCTTAAAGCTACAAACACTTAAACCTAGGTTTACATATTTATTCACCCAAACCAGTTGGTGTATGCATATACCCAACAGAAAACTTCCAGCATCAGTGGTACAATTTGTTCTATGATTGTTTTGTAAAGTTCTACAGGTATCCCATCCAGTCTTGGCGCTTTATTGTTACTTTGCTTCTCTATTGCTGACTTCAGTTCGGACCATGTTATATTTTTGTTTAATAATTCTATCTCTTCCTCTCCAATTGCTTTATCATTCGCTTCTTCTAGGTATTTCATTATTTTGTCCTCACAGATTTCTTTTTTGTATAATTTCCTGAAGTATTTAAAAGTGATCTCTTTTTTCTTCTCTATCTCCTCTTGCAAATTACCCCTCTCATCCATTAATTGGTGTATCAATCTTTTTTCTTTCGTTTTCTTAAGTTTGTGGGCTAACCATCTCCCTGGCTTGTTTGCATGCTCAAAGTAGATTTGTTTAGTCATTTTCAGAATAATCTCCAAATTTTCTTGTTCCAGTAAATTTAGTTTGTGTTTAGTTGTTGTTAACTGGTTCTGTATTC